>NC_061483.1:28410011-28560011 GCF_022539355.2 Hippoglossus stenolepis | reverse complement strand
GTGTGTGTTTGTGTGATTTATTTAAAGGTGATATTTTAAAATCAATTCATCATCACTAATGAAATTAGAAAATTAAAAAATGTAGACTACTTGAAACATTAAAAGAACATTTTGCTGGCATGTGAACATCCAGCAGACTATCTTATAAAACTATATTACCTTCAGAGTGACAAAGAAAACCATGGTCCTCTTATGGGACATAGAGTCCCACAGTTATCTGTGCTGGGGAATTCAAGTGTTATGTTGCCTCACTTTACACAGCTCTGGCTCTCTAAATATACGTGACTTACAAGTTTTATGGGTTTTTGTGCACCTTTCAGGCCACAAAAATGTGCACCACACTGGGAGGGGGGTCAAAGTTTAACTAGTAGGGCTATACGCTACGGTGGTTGTTTATAGCTGGCAATTTGGGTTACAACCATTTGCCTTTGTTTTCTCTTCCAAATCAATATGATTAACCTGGGTTGTTGTCAGCCTGTCAATACTTTTGGGCCCTTGGATTTAACTTTTGCAGCGTGGCTGCATTCTGAGAGCTCAAGAAATACTTTTGTTGAGTCGCCTACAATGTTTTCATTACTATTAGAACCAATGTCGGAAGTGACAACAAATATTTTTTATAGTATACCCTGAATTGTATTGGACAATATGGCATGCAAGCCCATGAAGACCCAAGGACATATTTTTATTTATAAGCTATAATTCTAACAGTTATCTTGTCAAACTAAGGTTATGTATTGGCTTCAGTCACAGTCCCACATTGTAAAAGAGAAAGGTATCAGTAGATTATATTTGAAAATTACAAACCAGTGGTTTCTTTTAGAGAGGATGTGATGGATCGGGTGCAACTTTAACAGCCCCTTATTAGCTCTTTATTAGCAGCTTCACTATGATAACAGTACAGCAGGTACGACACTGCTGGCTATAAACAAACAAAGCACTAGTTTACAGAAACACTCCGGAGTCAAATGCTATATATATTTCAGGATGTATAGTGAGTGTGTGGGAGCCACTCCACACTGAGAGCTCCAGTGGACACAAATCACGTTACGATACTCTTGTCACGTCAGCCACTTCAGCTACAGTGTTTATCTTTGTATGACATTCTCCCTGCTGATACGCTACCCCCCCAATACCCTGTATAGGATAGCTGCTAAATGGAAGGAGAGACAGATGAGTTGAATGGTTGAGAGATACAGAGTAAAGTGAAGTGAAGAGGAAGAGGGGGGGAAATGAGCGCACATTTGTCCTCTGTGACACTGCTGATGCTGTCAGCTTATGAGACGCTCTGATGGGACACATGTCCATCAGTGTGTTGTGTGTGTGTGTGTGTGTGTGTGTGTGTGTGTGTGTGTGTGTGTGTGTGTGCATGTGTGTGTAGGCTATTGTATGCATTGTGGGGGGCCAGTCTGTATTTGTGAAGTTTATGTTCTGGTACTGACCCAAACTAGCAGGTCTTCAAACTGGCCACTGATCAGCTACAGGAAGTGCTGGAAACGACAGTCATCCAGACGCAGCTCCAGGAGAAGACGGTGGATGCGCCTGTGAATAGATCACGTGGATTCTCTGGCCTCTCCACAGCAGGTAACTCGCATATATTGTAGTCTCTTCCACCAGTTGTCCTCCTTACATCTTTTTCAGAGAACAGGCGGTTATTTGGAGTTTGTGTGTGTTCGCATTTCTTGCGCGAATACAATGATCCCGCGGTGAAAATCATGCAAGTTCACATCGTGTTTGAGGGAACTCAAAGCATCTGATCCAGGTCACTTGAAAGACATGTTGATTTGTTTGATGTCAAAGCAGGGGTAGGCAATTTTGGTGGAACCAGCAAGTAACAAGTAAGTTCCAGCTTCCTTTCGGCCTCCCACCAAAGCCACTCCTACAAAATATATGAATGTGGTCAGCCTGAAAACTGCAGAGGGACGAGTCCATAAGAGAAAGTATTAGGGAGAGGAGCAGAGTCCATCATTGTCATCATCCCTACAGCAGGTTGCATACAGCATTAGATATTAGCTAAAGATTAAAACACCAACAAGATAAGCAATTCTAACCACCTAGTGATTTTCTTCTGTTACCGTCACTGACCCATTGATGAATGTAAATTTTGTGTTGGACAGAATTTACAATGCGCTGCTCCTCGATTAGAGCATTGTCTGGTCCAATAAAGCACCTCATGGGCGAAGAGGACAGACCTGGGCTCTATAGGGCGATGAAGAGGAGACCTTGTGAGAGAGAGGGCAGAGGAAGGGGAGGTCGGAATACCCTGGGCCAAGGAGATGTTCTCACACGTTCCTTTTTTCCAGCAGGGTGCAGACAATAACAATGTAGGTTGTACTTGTTTTTTATTCTATCATCTTTCCCCTTATGAAACCACATTTAAATTCACTATATGTAGATTTTAATTTGGATTCGCACCTAATTGCACACACTAATAAATATCAGTCCCAAAACATGATTATTTCATCAAGATCCATGAATTATTCTCAATCAAGGAAAATGTATACAAATTTCAAAATGACACGGAAGGTGAAAAAAATCCTCCTGGATCCACCCTCTGTTCCGGATCCACATCAACATTGAATGAGTTCTCTCCTGAGCCATTGATTAGTTTTGCCAGTGACTGTTAGAAAGAGTATCACAATATCACACAGCATCTGACAACACTTCAACTTTGGCAGAACAGTGACAAACATTCATAAGCGTTTTCAATGTGATAGCTATTGAGGCCAATAGGTTGTTGGACATATTTTAGATTGACTAAAAACGTATGTTAAATTTGCACATTCATTTTGACATTTACAGTCATTTCATAGTCAGCAATTTTAGTTATTTTAGAGTTAGCAACATTAAGAATTATTTGCACCTTTAACAGTTGTTACAATGATTCGTTACTGTGTTGGTGTTTGGCAACAGACATGTTTAATAAGGTTTTGCCATGATCTCATCTACAATGCAGACAATGGCAAAAGACGGATAGATTTTATATAAGATGAGTGTAAATATAGCTTCGATATGTGCTAGCTTACACCTACAGCATGGGTTCAGCTTTGGGCTACTACGGAATGCTAGCTACACCGGCTACCTAAATTCCCCCTCAAACCTATTGATTGCCTGTCCAACAGAGAAACATCAACTGTTTTTGTCACTTCTCAGGCCCTTCATCTCCCGGTTTCCCCCCCCGTCCGCCTCTCCTCACCCACAATGAGTGTACGTGCAGAGTGTGTGCAGGTGGTCAGATAGACTGTGCTGCACTGAAATGAGTTAAATCCACTCAGCTTTAACACTGAGCGGTCCATGCATACTTTTTTTTAAAACAGTGTCACAGGTCTTGTCAGTCAGATCATTTTTGTCTTTTTACTAACTAGCAGATATGTTTTTCCTTTTAACAGGACAATATTGAAATATATTTGAGTTGAGTTATCATAAGTTATAAAATCCTGTCTATACTGCATGTAGAAAGTCACTAGGGAAATATCTCCTAGATCAAATAAACAGTAGCATTTCATGCACTTGAACTTTCGACACATTGACCTCATGTTCAACCAACATACATATGCTTGTCCACAGTTCTGCAAGCAGAGTAGATAGTATACGGTGTTAAATGCAGGCACCCTGGGGTGCACTTGCCACAGGTTCTCCCTTACAAACTGGCGGTCGGCCCAGATGCCCCTGGGCCCAGTGAAGATGCGAGCTGACTTGACATTCATGTTGGAGCTACGTCTGCTTCACGCCGATCTGAATTAGTGCTTCACTGCAGGGCTGAAACGGCCTGCAATCTGCCCTGTACCTCGGGGGAGGCAAGAGGAGAGGTCAATATGCTCAAATGATTTTCCACTTCTGTAGAGAGTGCGTAGTCCTAGCTTTAGGATATTCAGTGACACGGAGGATTGTTTACTGGCATGATTTTCTCAATGTGTCCCCTGCACCTCAAATACTGAGATGTGGATTTTCATCAGTGCTCGTGATGACTGATGGTTGAGGAAATAGGAAGCAGCATCCTCAGCAGTGAACAGATGCTGACCAGCAGATCACCATGAGCATGCATCTGAAGCTTTGGACTCTCATTGGGATATACTGTGTGTCCACAGTCATATGTGTGTCTGTGTGTGGGTGTGGGTGTGTGTGTGTGGGTGTAGTCCAAAGGAGTTTGTGAGGGCTTTCTCTCTGTAGTGTCAACCTCCCAGAGAGAGGATCAAGTGCTAAGCTGGGGACTCAGGGACTCTGTGCGCCTGGTGTGTGTGTGTGTGTGTGTGTGTGTGTGTGTTTGTGTCTGTGTGTCTGTGTGTGTGTGTATGTCTGTGTCCAACAGCCCACACTTGTGGTTTTAGGGATTGAGGAAGTGATATATCCTTTTATCTGTTACTGTGGATGACCACAAGCCTGACCAGAGTCAGCCCTGCAAGACTAAATCCACACACTCAAAGGATGGATCTGTGTGTGTGTGTGTGTGTGTGTGTGTGTGTGTGTGTGTGTGTGTGTGTGTGTGTGTGTGTGTGTGTGTGTGTGTGTTTGCGGATGTTCAAAGGTGCATCAGAGAGCAGGGCTCTTCCCCAGAGGGGGAAGCGCAGAGTTGAAGGGTCAAACACACATGTGGGGGGTCAGTGAGCAGCCTGGCAAGCGGAACAGAAACCTTATACACACAGAAACACATGGGTCAGTTACTGTGTGTGTGTGTGTGTGAGAGAGAGAGAGAGAGAGAGAGAGAGAGAGAGAGAGAGAGAGAGGGAGAGAGAGAGAGGGGAGAGAGAGGAGAGAGAGAGAGAGAGAGGGAGATGTTCATGTAGGTTCTATACCAGTATATTTTTAAGCTCTAGTGTTTTTTGTCCTACACAAACAGCACATGTCCTAGAATGTCATCAACCTCTACATTTAAGTGTACAGGATTCAAGGATGAAGTATTTCTACTGTAATGGTCACTCACTGAGCACTTTATTTAGAACACCTGTACACCTGCATCGAGAGCATGAATCCATGCACCCAGCCTGCCTCGTGTCAGCAGTTCAGGCTGCTGCTGCTGGTGTAATGGTGTGAGTAATGCTTCCTTGGCACACTTTGTGCCCCTTATCACAAGTCAATCATTATCTGAATGTCTTGGTCTATCTCAGTTTTGTTGCTGACCATGTGCATCCCTTTATGGCCACAATTCTTCTAATGGCCTCTTCCAACACGTGTGTCTTCAAGATCATTTAGATTCTTCATCCCGAGGGGTATAGGGGATTATATTTACTCAATGAATGGTAAGGAAGTAGTTATTTCCTTATTTCCTTCAATCTAACGACTCCCATTTTCTTCTAGGGCCGTAGTCAATCAAAGAAAATCCCACTCAACTGAAATTGTATCTACTCTTCATCCAATCGATTGGTTGCAGGAGAAAAAAGAATCTCTGTGTTATCTCTAGATTAACTTAATTGACCGAGGTGCACTGAGAGCACTCTACCTGGCAGCCTTGTTTGCTTAAATAAACTGTATATAAATATAAAAAGCTAGTATTTGTAGCACTTTAAATTATTTTCATTATTATTAGACCAATATGCCCATTCTGATGAATTCACACTTAAAGCCTCAGGCGTTAATCACACAGCTGATGAATCATCCTATTACAGAATGTATCCTAATGAAGTCAGCTTAATGTTCTTAGATGAAGTGACATATTAGTTATTGAGCTGTGATACTGTTTCCAATGATCGCCAACATCAATGCGATCAGAAATTTGTCATCAACTTACCACCTCTTGTAATTACTTTTTTTAGTTGCCTAGTAATAAAACAATAATAATGATAACGACGAAACTATTGCCTTTTTGCCAAATACATTCAATATAAAATGTTCAATGTAATGTGAATTTGACACTCATGACCAATGTGGGCAGAAGTCTGTGTTCTGCCTCGGCTCGGCAACGGAAATGTCAGAGCGCAAAGCTTTCAGTGTTGCCAAGGGAAAACTGACACTGGAGTCAGTAGATGGTTTCCCTGAGCATGTAACACTGCCGCAAATAGTCATCAATAGTCATCTGAAAACCCTGTTCATCACTGTACAGATACCAAACTGTACCTTTTGTGTATCTATGAGTGACCAGCGGGTCTGCATATTTGCTGTCAAAGCATAGACACACAGAGTATACATGCAGCATAACAAAACACCAACAACACCTACTTTATTATCTTGGGTCCAGAAAACAATAATGTGAAAACTATTGTTACTGCTACTACTGTTATGGATCATATTTTCAAAGCAAAAGTTTGTGTTAAACATTTAAGCAAAAACTGAATGTGTCGTTTAATATTTGTTGCTAAATCCTGATAAATATTTTTCACGGCAAAAGAGAGTCATGTATTGCAGACTAACAGCATGTGGAAAATTCTTTGCATATGTTGTATTATTTGACTCTACTCATGTTGGTCACAAACATAGGTGTTCTGTTAGTAAATGTCGCCAAGTGGACACCATGGTTACACATTTAAACTAATAAACCTATCTCTCCCTTCATATCATCTTTTCTCTATTTATAAAACAAGGCAAGCGCAGGCAAGCTCAGACCATCAACCTACGCAGCAGCGACAGAAGCATGACTTTCATTTACACTCACACTGAAAATATGGGATGTACACTCGATCCTAACGTATTATACCAGGGTTTATAGTGTTGTAGTTGGAGGCGGTGCATGTCACAGGGGGCCGAGCTATGAGACAATGCAGGGAGAAATGTGTTAAAAGCCAAACCGTGTTTGTCATTGTGTTTTCACAGCTATGCTTGAAACTACAACAGGAGTTGGTGTTACAGCGAGGACAAAAGGACAACTCAGATGAGGACTTTGTGGTAACGTCTCATCTCTTGCTTTCTCTGCTTCTTATTCTTTGTTCTGCAGGTTGGTGCAGAGATTTGCAAGATCATTGGCTGCGATCTGGTGCATTTGACCTCAAATGGAACCAATAAGCTGTCTGGGTATGAGGGACTGTATGCACGTAAACAGACACACACACACACACACTTAGGTGCAAAAAGTCAGTCATGAAGGGAGTGTACACATCACTCTCAGCTAAGTAGAAGTTTCACTCATCTCTCATGTTCTCGTTCTCTCTGTCCATGTCATTCTTCATTACTCTACTTTCACATTAGCCATCAGTTAGTCTTTGTCTCTCTCTCTCTCAACACACACACACACACAACAACACACACACACACACACACACACACACACACACACACACATACTCACACACCTCTCCACATCAGCCATCAGTTTGTCCGACAGACACATAAATGTACATCTTCACATTCACGCACAGACCAACTCCTTCACATCACACGTCAACTCACCCAAGAATCACACGCACACACAATGCATCACACATCAGTTATATCTTTTAGGCTGAAGGAGAAAGGGGTTTGTTGGCAGCGGGGGTTGAAGGGGGGGTTGACAGGAGAGAAGAGGAAGTACACAGGAAGTACATTAGTTATCACTCCCATGTCTTCTCCACCTTTTCACGTCTTATCACCACCCGACGTCTGAGATCCCGGCCAAGCTGCTTCTCCTTCTCATCCCACCCCTTTTCCTTCTCTCTCTCTCTCTCTCTCTCTCTCTCTCTCTCTCTCTCTCTCTCTCTCTCTCTCTCTCACTCACACACACACACAAACACACACACAGACACTTACATACTAGCCTCTGAAAATGACTTCCGCGCTCCACTTTCGTGTCGGGCCCTGGGATCTAGATGACACTTGGCATGCCGCAGAAGCCGCAAGACAACTAGATGAAATATTTAAATGAAAGACGGCAGGGCTAGAAGAGGTGAAGAAAAGAAGGAAGGGGGGAAAAGAGGAAGAGAAAGGAACACAGGACAGAGGACAAGGGAAGGAGAGAGTGGCGATATTGAGATGGCGAGCAGAATGTGAAGGATTTCTTGGCAGAGAGGTGGGGTGTGTGACAAGAAGTGCAGACGAATTGGCTTTCACCTTAGAAGTAGCCTTAAGAGATATATTCCAATATAGTATGAGATCACATCGCTTTATCTTGGGATCATCAGCAAGTCTCAGTATGAAGCAAAGTACTTTCAACAGCGTGCCATCTCAGCTGCTTGGAGGAGGGCAATGAATCTAACATATGACCAAATGAAATGTAACTTTGTTATCGTGATTTTTGCGACTTTAGGGTTAGGTTCCAGCTGACTTTGTTATATTAACAAGACTAAGGCCCTGTCCCGATTCCTCTTCCTTGGGCCTACCCCTAGATATGAAGTGCCCTTCGCTGGGAGTGTCCCCCTCCAACAGAGCCACAAAGGGGAGGGCTAGAAAATCTTCCCCTAGGAATTGTGGCACCACTCACTACGTCATCAGCAGCCAGCAAATGTTATTACAGTGACAAACAATATCAACTACAGTAAAGCCCTGCAGTAAAAACATTATAACACGAGGGGGGAAGTTTGCAAAATTTGCGGCTTGACAATTTTTCAAACTTCATACATGTATACTGGACATGGGAGAAACAAACGTTTCTTGTTACTCTCACTCAGACTGTTTACATGCTCTCTGTTTTGAAGGCGTGAATAGCAATTTTCCTGAAACACTTGTCACAGCGATTCAATTACATTTTCATTTACTACTGGATTAAAATAAGATATTCATCTGGATTTAAACAAATTTTCATTAGTATTTTTGCAAGATTTCATACTTGAATTCCTGTAGGGTGGTACACTACGGTTTAAGGGTTGTTTAAAGGGCTTGATGCCCCCCCCCTTCAAGGCCATGTGCAAAAAGAACGGGTAGGGCCAAGTGGTAGGGCTAAGGGGTGAATTGGGACAGACCCTCAAAAGTGTATAGCTACGCTAGCCTTTCCGTAAAGGCTATACCAGTGAGTGTATATAAAAAAAGATGACATGTATCTACTGCTCCCATTATACAAAAATGAAACCAAAATATTCTTTGTATGGGTGCAGCTATCTTGCACTGGTGATGTCATTTGAAGACATAGTGTGTGCCACAGTAATGAGGAATGTGTAGTAATGAAGTTCTGCAGATATAACCTCCTAGCTGATCCCGAGTCAGTCATCCCATTTTATAGCATCAAATAACTAATAAAAGAGCTAATTAATCTGACATATTAATGCTTGAATTTAAATGAGTGGGGTAAAAACTATACCTAAAAATGACAGAAACCTTCTTTTGGCAAAATGGTCGGATGTGTGATTCCACATGTTAGTTTGGGCTCATCTGCTAACATGGAGGAGGTAGGTTCATGACCCATACTCATACAGTCAGCTGAGGGAAATCAAGATTCCTGGCTTCGTTTTTTGTGGAATTGTCATATCATCTATCTTCATATACAGTCATTGAGCTGTACTAAATGCTAATGCTAATATGGTAACATGCCTAATGACGGAGCTAACATGCTGCGATGTATAATGTGAACTTACATAATCTCTATATGCTAGTTTACTAACAATTGCTATTATACACCTATATTTTACACTAACTGGTGCAATAAGAAAAGTCAGATAATCACTTAAATCATTACATCCCATCCAACAGGGCTCATTAATGTATCTATGCCAAATTTTAAGGCAAACCATCCAATATCTGTTGACATATTTCACACATAATCACAAATGTCAACCTCACAGAAGAACCCGAGGAAAAGTTTTATTGAGGTATTAATCTATTTAACTGAGAGGCCTAAAAACTCTAACCTGCTGTGGAACTAGGTTAAAAATAAGGGGCTCTTCAGAATTCGTACTCATGCTGTACAATAACCGTATTATTATGTTGTCCAGACATTTCACTAAAATCTAAGTATGCCAACTTAGTGGTGCTGGGGGTTCAACAAAATAAGTATCATTTACCCACAAGGGACAAAAAAAAAATTTCATTGGCCATCAACCCAAAATAAATATAAAGCGATGGATCAACAGTGTGATCATCTACAGAGGCGTCCCACTGGCATGGCAAAAAATGTGATTTAACATTTAGCGCAGGTTTATTCATTTATTTATTGAATTGTTTATTGTCTTAAGGGAGAAACGGTTCTAGGCTCTTCAGAAGTAATTCTATATTTCACTTCAGTACATTTCTATACATTTGGAGAGTTACACAGCTTAAGCCAGTGTTTGTAAGAATTCTTTATTGAATGCTTTATTTACAACTCTATGTATTGTTTAGTTAAGGCAAACTTTTAATTATATCAGATTTTCGAGTGTAGGTTTCTAGTTAAATGAGTGAACTGATCCTAGTTGAACAGAAATCAGACCAAACAAAAAACAGTGGAAAAGTAACAAAAAAATATATTTTTGTTAAACCCTTTTGTTATCAACATTTTTAAAACACGGCTGTGTATGTATTAAAATAGAAATTTCCTTATAATTACTACATTATATATATAATATTATTAGACTAATGTTTCTTTTTTTTTTGCCAGAGGGGCTTATGATTCCAAACAGAACTTTATTTATTCCAGGACGTTCTGACTCAAAACATTTTCTTTTAGACGTTAGGTAGAGGTGTGTTGATTTAGAGCACTAGGTTATCTTTTATTTTGATTACTTCTCCCCCTACATCATATGAAGATGTGAAAACCTCATCCCAGCTAGAGCCTTAATTCTGTAATTCCACTCATGCTTTATTTCATTTTCCATTTAAGACATACAATACAATAAGCATTCGTGTGTATACTGCATGTGTGTGGTTTATTCAATTGCCTACACTTACTGCGTAAGGTCTTTTAAGTTATTTTCTTAACCAGTCATGTGTGCAGCGCTGCATGCTGGTTGTGCAGATGCTCCTTTTTTTATTTGTGTGCATGTGTGTTTGTCGCAGTGTGTGTGTGTGTGTGCGTATTCTGCATACACACAATTATACTGTAATGCTCATCTGCAACATGTGTGCATTGGGTTTGTGTATGCAGTATAATTTATGCCTCTTCATGCTGCATTACTGATTGTATGTCCGCGGTCCTGCAAAGAACTGTGCTTTTGGCAAAGCTGGACAGCAGGCCTGTCAGTCAATGAAGTGAAGTAGCTCACTAGCTTGTAGAGACAAGAAACTTAGATGTGAAGAGAAAAAACAAATACTACTGTGTCATGTAGTGCTCATGTAATTGGGGGGGAAAAGTCAATAAAAATGAAGATTTGATATGAAAAGTGTGTGATATCTTTTGTAGTTTACACACATCACTACACTTTGTATTCATTTCCCTGGAATGCAGCCATGTTTTTCAGTGGTTTACGTCTTTTGTTACTTTTGCAGCATGTATCACAGATATACGAGGATTATGACATAAATAAATTGTAAAAGGAAAGTACAGAAAAGAACAAATATGGAACACATGAAGGCATTACTAAAAATCAGGGCTACTTTTTATACCATCTATATGTCAAATTTAGCAAAGTAAATGACATGTGCACCACCAAAAAAAGGGGGGAGAGGGGAAAAAAAGCATTATGTACTGTATGTGTTATTTACGTTCATACCATTTTCCGGTTATTGTAGCAAAAAAAGAAAAGAGAGCGAGGGAGGAAAAATAGGTTATTCATTATTCTCCAGAACAGATTATGCATGCAGTAATGAAAATGCTAACGTATTGCCGTCCAGTAGTTCCCAGTAAAGTATTACTTCAAATAAACATTCTGTTTCCCAGTGCCGGGCTTTGTGAATAAATGGAACGGAGAAGGAACAGAGGGGTTTTCTCCCGTGCTGATTGGGTGCAGATGTGAGCTCCAGTCTGGGTTTGGTTAAAGTCCCGCTGCCAGGAATATTCGCTCCAATTCAATAAATAGAGCTGTTAGGAGCGAGGCATTTCCTTGTCACCATGTCAAGGTTTCAGAGCGGATGTTTCACACTGGGTGTTTTCACTCCGTCTATAGTGTATCTAATGCTTCGACTACAGTATACACCCAGCTCCGCGTGAAACACTGTAACCTGAGAACGCTGCCATTGAAAAGCTGCAGATTAAATCATTAGCTTGGACTTGAATGTAGGCTTAGGAAGTTCTCTTTATGGATCATATTAAATTAATAAATAAATATTTAGAAACTCATGAATGAGTGGAGGAACTGTTCCTGCTTTTAAATAACTCCTACGTTCAAAGAAAAAGGTAAAAAGAAAATATGTGTGAGGGACATGAAGATGGTCACTGCTGAAGAGATTTAAATGTTCACCGACATCATTGCTTTTTTTCAAATCCTAAACTTCACATATTGTATAAAAATTCATTGAAATTAGGAGCTACCAAGAAATAATGTGTTTTACTAAATAAATAAAAAGTATTTATGGATGAAATTTGAGAACCTGCAAAGGTTTTTACCTATACAATCATGATTTATCTTGAAATTAAGAGAGGTGTTTACTCAAATCCAAGATGAGCCCCTACATCAAGCCGGGAGAGCGTCTGTATTTTGTGAGTGAAAAATAGATGGAAATGAGCAAATAAAGTGTGTGAATGAACTGAAACCCGAGCAGAGTATTTTGAGGAGACTTCAGCATCCGTACGAGCCTCGCATCACGCACATGCACGCTCAGCTCGCCCATGTCCTCATCGCCTCTGCTGCACCACAGCCTTGAGTTCACTAATCTGCCTTTCCTTCTCTTTCCCCCCCCTCTTTTCTCTCTTCTCCTCCCCTGTGCCCATGAGGTGATCAAATCGTCGTATGGAGAAATCCTGGTGATCCAAGGGGGCCGGCCAGAAAGGTCACGGAGAGAGTCCGTAAAATGGATGAAGCCTAATGATTAGCTCAACCTTTACCTAATCAATAATCATTTATCCAACAATATCACCGGCAGCCATAGCCCCATTTGCCATTAACCTCAGTGGTGAGGAGAGAGGCAGTATTGTTTCCTCTGGCAGCTTTATGGCACTCAGATGAGTGGTAGAGCCCGGGATGGAAGCTTAAGGTTGGATCTTGATGGCTCAGATCCTATTAAGGGACCGTAGGTATTTTAGCGAAGTCGTGTCATATAATTACCTTTCTGAATGATTGACTGTGACACTGGCCATAGTGTTGAAATGGTAGAATAGGACAGCATTTTTATTAAAGCATAAAATGACAAAAAGGCATCTTACATTCATGTTATAAATTATAAGACGAACCAATAAAATAAAATGTTAAAAATACTAAATCCCAAAAAGCCTAATCTGCTGCTTTCAAGCCAAACTTTGTCCTATAATGTGTCTTCTTTATTTCCTTTTGTCATGCAGGTTTAAAGAGAGAAAATGTATAATATTTATGTTTAATTTATATTTTCTCTGTATATTTTTAAGAGCAAAACACTAAAAAACATAGCAACATATTTTGCAACATGGGGAATATCTCTTCACACACACACATCCACACAAGCAGCAGCAGCAGCAGCGGTCCCTGTCTCCTCTGTGTCTCTCCATGATGCCATCTTCATCATAACCTCTCCGTCTTTATTGCTTTTAATGACTCCCCCTCTCCTTTCATTAATTCTTTATCGATTCCTCCTGACGTTGCCTGAATTATTTTCCAATTACGGCAAATAAAAGAAAAGGAGAATCTATTGCAAATACGTGCCTGCATGTCTGTGTGTGGTTATGTACCTTCCACCAACATTTAATTAACTGCACACATACAGTGGATACCTACACGCATGTACGAGTGCTTATGTTTATTTTTGAGGCGTCGCTTGTATTTGGTGCGAGGACTTGAGGAAATTCGTGCCGTTTATTTATTTACTTTTTGTGTTCAAACACACCGACGCACACGCACGCACACACACACACACACACACACACACACACACAGACGAGGCGGAATGTGAATGTGACGGCAGAGAATGAGTGGAAAAGGTCACAGGAAGCTAATGGCTCCAGCTATCTTACATGGAATAAGCTCAGACACTTTGGACAGGTTTGTGTGTGTGTGTCGGAGAGGATTGGGGCCAGACGTGAGTGGAAAACAATGCAATACATTCACACACATCCACAGAGAAGTGTAGAGCCACACAGTTCACATGGGCAAACACACACACACACACACACACAGATACATATTAAGTGTTTGTGCCGCAACAGAAGCTACAGAATCTTTTAATGCTGTTTTGAGAGTGTGACTGATGCTGGCGATACCGGATAGATTCAGTTGCGGAGTTAGCCTCAAAGGTCCGTCAGATGGCTCTAGTTAATACCCACAGGTCATTAATTAGAACAATTATTCACCCTCATATCGCAGACACATATCGACTCTTGTTTTTTACACCCTGGCCCGGGTTGTCTGATGATGCACCCAAAAGGCTCAGTGGGAAAATAAAGCAAGTGCATTAAGCATGTGCGTGTTTTTTGTGGGTGTATTGGGGATGGAAATAGATTTTCACCTGCATCGGAACCTTGAATAGTTTATTTCATACTGTACAGTGCACCGGCCCCTCTGTTGCCCAATTAGATCATATTACTCTGAGGCAGAGTCTGAGAAAGTGATGGTTAATGATGTAAAACATGATTCAGACGAGCCTGGAACAAATGCACAATGCACAAATGTGCACGTGAAGGGTTTTTTTTGCTATCAGTTACATTACTCTCATGACTTTGAAATGAGCAGCAAGGGGAAATTAAATTAACTTCTATTATGCGCTTACCTGAGAAGTGTTTTGTTGCTCTGTTGCTTCCTCAGTTTTAGCAAATGAGAGCCATATGTTATCTGCTTTGTGTACATGTGTGTGTGCATGTCGGCCAGCAGCAGGTATTATCTGACCTCTCACTCTAAAGTGTGCATATATGCTCGTGTTTAGAGTATGTCCACCACTGTGCATGCCTGCCTTTGGGAGCGTGTGTTTAAATGTGTCCCTGAGCGTGTAGCCCATATGTGCGTGCATTTCTGTGTGTGTGTGTGTGTGTGTGTGTGTCCTGACCTCTCCCGCCCTCTCTCTTCCATCCCTCCTTTGAGAGTGTGTGTGATATACAGAGCTCTAATTGTCAGGTCTGGCCCCGACATTCCTCGCCTCAACCAGCCTACCAACACTGTGTCACTTTAACAACCGCAAATTATCACCGCGATGGAGATCTCGGCTTCACAGTGGCTCTATGAGAATATAGATACATTTCCTTCCATAAATTACCCCCTCCAACCACCAGCACTGCACAATCACACACACACACACACACACACACTACCTGTCCACAACGCCCCCTCCTCCTCCCTCATGTTCGCTGCTCTTTGACTGACGTTTTTACCACAACATTATTGCGTCTGCCTCAAGATGGGAGAGTCGTCACTGCGCCAAATGTCGCTAAAGTATCTGCCTAAAAGTAGATGAGATTAATCTCGCCCCTCTGTGTCATTTGACCAGGTTTATTGATTCTCACAGAGCCGAGCGGGATCCGAGCGGGTTTCCCATAAAGCCGGCGGCCGCTGTGGCTGCGCACAGGGGAAGAGGACAGGGCGCAAAGAGGACCATAATACAGTACGTATAGAGATTGTTTCTCCTATTAGCATCTGTTCTTACTTAATCTTTGCTCAGGCTAAATTCTGCTTCATCTTTCTCAAGTGCATCTGATCCTTTTTTTTTTGTTTGCTGGAGTTTATTCAAAGAGGATGTTTCATGCTTTGCATTTATTCCTTTTCTTGGCTGTGAAATAACATTTTCTGTTAATACAATAAAATTTGAGTGACGTCAAAAGCAGGGGGTTATTGTGTTTTCTCCATCACTCTTAACCATCCAGCAGAACACAACAATTGAGATCCTAAATTACCCCCCCCCCCCACCCCTCCTACAAAACACTGGGTTTACAGAATGTACAAATGGTGAACAAAGTCATTATCAAACTGGGGCCATTAGATCCCAGTCTGCCATGTGGTTCATTTTTATATCAGCCCTAAACAAAAATAATTCCAACCACCCAATCGGATGCAGCTTAAGTACTTCAGCATGGCCTTTGCGAAGCGAAGCAGTCATCCTCTCCAGCAGACGGGATGCCACGTAAGTGTTTCAGTCTGTCTTTATAGAAGTCCAGGCCAGCTCCGCTACAGGCTCAGCCAGGACCGGGGGTTCAGCTTAATGAAAGGCAGATTGAAAAAGGCTCTTGATTGATTTCCTACATCTTGATTTGATATCCTGAATTAATTACTTGAACTTGAATAATATATAAAGGAAGAATAAATGTAGAACACTCAGGGGAAACTAGGAGAGGGCTTCAGTGTCACTACTGCGGCTCTTGTTCGGATACTGTATCCATTGGTCGACGTTGCTGTGGAGGAACGCTCTGTGTGTCTGTCTGTTTTGGTGTGTGTGAGTACGCATGTCACGTGTGTGGTGGTACGGACAGCTGTGGTACATGTGTATGTTGTGTAGCTTCAGCTTGTGTTAGTGTGTGTGTGTTTGTGTGTGTGTGGGGCAGCGAAAGAAGATGGTTTATGTAGTTGACTTGTTACAGTATTTTATCAGTACCCTTCCAGATTGTTGTCGATTTAGAATGAAGCTACAGTACCAAATACCGCGAAAAAGTCAGACCTGGGTGTAATAATATGTGGTGATTAAGCAAACATTTTTTACTTTTTGCAAAATTCTTTTTAGAGATTTAGATGAAAGATGTAAATATAAAGTATTTAAATATAAAGGGACCATTCTAAGGGAAAGAAAACAACAATTTGTACAATTTAGATGAAACACACCAGTGAAAACATCACTAGAATTATTTTATATTCAATTTCTGCCAATAGATCCCTTTCACCTAAATCTTACACACTGGACCTTTAAGGCCCACAATCTCACCAGATTATTAGAATTATTCTTTATCATCATTGAGTCCTCAATCAAACAGTTCTACAATAAACTGTCACTTTTTGTGCTGGACGTTGTGTGCAGAGCTTTTTATCAACAGTCTGTGGTGCAGACTGATGCAAGAAAACTTGTTTTAAAAAAGAAAAATACTGATTTTGCTTTATTAACGTTTAAATGAGTGCCCTCTATATAAGTTTATATGATTTACTTAACTGGTGTTATTGTTTTCATACAATGATTTTCAGCTATTCCGGAGGTCTGTTAAGCAATCGCCACACTCTACAGACCTAAATTCACAACTTTTCAAAATAAAAGCACTGCAATTCAGCTCGTGTGCTTTTACCTTGTAGACAAATGTTGTTGCCATGACAAAGATCAGCCCCAGCGGCTCCAGCAAAGTGAGTTAGTCCAATATGGTGAAATAAAAATAATCATCATGAAAATGATCTGGCAGCAACTTTGAATCGGGGTTCGATGCAGTTACCAATCCCTACCAATCTGCATCCAATTTTTTCTGTTTATAAAATTTGTATTCATATTGAATGTATCACATGTCCGAATTGCACTAAATTTAACACTGCACTTCGTCAGGCAATAAAAATACACACACCAAAGGAGAAGCTGATAAGTTGAATGGTCCGTGAGACAGACAGACATTTGTGGAATCAGTATGTAGAGGACCACGTGTGCTAATGTGTTAGTTACTTTATGTTGGTGTTGATTAGTCACCATAAGTTAAGAGATATAATTGCATCTAACTACCCCTCAGGAAATTGACTTATAGAAAGAAAATGTAAGGAAACAAGAGGAAATTCAAATGGGTCCCCTTAGCTTCAAGTGACATTCTTCACAATACTAAAATAGATAAATATATAAATAAGTGATTTGGCAATAATTTGAAAAAATATTAAAATGATTTACAAAGACTCATTTTAGCTGCAGCCCTACTACATTAAATAAATCAAGTGTGTGTGTGTGTGTGTGTGTGTGTGAGACAGAGAAAGAGACTAGGCTAGACACTAGTCCTCTTATTGATAAAACCAGAAATCTAGTTTCCCCCAACAATACAATATTCTAAACTACAGTATCATCCACATATAGCTCATTCTCCAGTACAGGTGCCAGGGGCCCAGCTCATTCTGCTGTGGCATCAGAGGAAACATTAAACACTCCTCCTGCTCATCTTCTCCTCTCAGCCTGGAGAAGAAAGATGAAGGGAAGATGAGAGATACTGAGGGAGGGAGGGAGGGAGGCAGACTATCAGCCGGGTTCAATTGGACAACTATATGCTGCCTTCCCACACTGCCACCTATTTTGTTCTCGCTCCTTCGCTGCTGACACCCAGATTATCATAAAAGAAGACGACTGCCATGTAGGAGCTGATTTACAGGGAGCTTGAACCAATCAATCTCCAAAGTTAAGATTAACAGTAAAGGCTTCAAGCTCTTCTCTGTCCTCTCACTACCTCATCCCCGCCTCTCCCCATTCTGTTGTCTCAATTTCCCTCCCTCCCCTTTCTTTCTTTCCTTTACTGTATATTTTAATCTAAGTGAGAAACAAAAAGGGAGGCCTTTAAATTTAATAGCTTCTTGAAAACTCTGGCAAGTATTCATTGTTGTTCTGCTTTTCCCTTTCAACCTCCCGGCTGGAGGTCCCGGCTCCTGACAACTTTATATATGACGCCCTGTTCTTAAAATGCCACTGATGCCTTTAGATGAGCTGCACTGTGATCTTGCAAAACAACCCCCCCTCGGCATATCTTTCTTATTGACACACGCTGTCAGAGAGATCAGCCTGAGTGCCCAAGGCCTCACTCATCCCGACACGATAAAAGCACCTACTGAATATACCCGAAACTAAACCAGGCATAATTACTCCCTGGATATTTTAGGATAATTGTTATAACTTATGATAACTACTTTTTTTTTCCCTTCCACCTGTTTTATGGCGAGGATCAGCAATGTCATAAAGAACAAGGTGCAGCTTTTAATCATCAGGACAAATACGCCATTAACTTTTGAATTCATTTCCTGAATCTGCATCAGCAGTGGTAAACTCTTCCTCATTACGGAAGCAGATGCTTTAAAAGCCAGACTGGATGGGATCAGAGGCCAGCGAGGGAGAGAGCGACTGGCTCCCTCGCTTGCCGCTTTAGCTCATTTTCATTACCATCCACTGACTAAAACATCTATCGCATTATGCATGAACAGTTTAAAAGCTCCTCTTTTCTCCGGCCTGTGGAACACCTTTTCGTTATTAGTGGATGTCATCATGGCCAAAGCACGGCAGAAAGGCTCGCATCAAGTTGGTCAAATCATTGGCACTAATGGTGACAGCTCTGGGAGAGGGTTTGATGAGAGGGGGAAAAGGAGGACACACACACACACACACAGAGGCGAGACACGAATGTTAACAATTTTCCTCTAGCAGCCTTAGGGTCAAGCTATGCATGAGTGTATACAATATACAGTATGGATGTGCCTGTGTGCTGGGCAAGGCCGAGGTGGCCGATGGTAATGTATTTTCCTCCAAACAAGAAAGATTGCTGTATCCCTGCCTCCTGGAATAGAGGCGGGGAAGCGGGGGGGCTGCGTAGTGATGCCGGGGTTTCAGGTATATGGATGTCCTAAGGAGGTTTACATCATTCATAAAGTGCGGCCGCTGTATGTGCCCTGACGCCGAATTGATCTTGCAAAAGAAGCAGGGTGGCAGAGCGACCACTTCATTAGTCTCCCTGAGCTACAAATCACCCGCTAGCACTGTGGCACTCAGAGGTACTGGTGTTACCCACACTACATTAGTAGACTAAAGTGACCAGCCATTCACACAGCCATTATGAGTGAGTTATGTAGCCACGCAAAAATATTCTCTATACATCTGGTATTACAGTCAACACTCGTACGATAGATGTGCTAGCTCTAAGTGCTAGCTCAAAGCAACATAATCCACAAAGTAAAAAGCTCTGCTGCTGGAGAAGAAGAAAATAAGTGAAGAACAATATATGGAAGATCACATTCAAACTACAAGTAATATGTAGATGATTTAATGAGATTTTGGAGTGTACCACTGCATGAGTTTGCATATTAAGGAGGGAAAATAGAAGAAGCATCAGGCAGCACAAGTGCTTTTTGCTTAAATCTGCTTTTTATATCAAATCGTGGCACAAATGGCTCAATTTCACCAATGAAATGGGGTGAAAGTGATCATTCAGGTCTCTCTCTCTCTTTCACACACACACACACACACACACACACACACACACACACACACACACACACACACACACAAGCACACTAAGTTACAAATCAAAGTCCTGCAGCAAGTGGTCCTGCCACTGTCATTATGATAAAATATAACAGAAATACTCTAGAACAGCATAACAGTAATTCGAATAATTTGAGTGTCTGAGTGTTTTATTTCAACATTTATGCTGGATTTCACTTCAATGCCTGCAAAATACGTTTTTTCTAGTTTAAGATTTACTGAGCACAACTTCGGTTATATCTTTGTTCGGACAGATGACACAGATCTTGCCTGTGTCTGTAGCAAACACAGTTTTTATCTCCAAAAACAAAAGCAGTGTTTGACCAGCTGTTTTGTCTGAGGAGACACAGTATTGCAATCCATGCGTATCTCTTCATCATTTACTCATTTCACTATGGACATCTCCACACAACAGAGGATCGGCAGAGAAAGATTTCTCTTTATTCATGGGCTTAGAAAAGAGGAGTGTGTAAGTAGTAGGCAACATACATTATGAACTCATAAAGGATATACCTGAAGGCAGAACCTTGTGCTGATCAACCCTTTGTATCATCTCAAGAGCTCCATTTACAGGATATTGCTAAGCAGATTTTAAATCAGTTGCACATGTCAACAGGTAAACCCAAATGGGATAACCAAGAACTTGCACCTTCTGGTCACTGACCAGTTAAATTAACTTTCTAATTTTATATTGGAGTTTTTTTTATTTGGTCCATGACATCAATTCTCAAAAACAAGCATGTTTCAATGCCAGAAGTTGTTCTAATCCCCCAAGATCATACAAAACCTGCCCCTTGTCACAGGCACTACAGGTGATGCATGCAAACCGAGCGCCCTGTGGAGCAGCATTCCCGCCTCCCTGATCTGCCTTCATTGGTGAAAGCCAGATAACAATGGTGTTTTCACCTCTCAACATTGTTTGTCACTGTCAACCACTGTGATGGTGATAATGGTTACAAATGGAAAGACGTTGGAGGATCCACCATCATTTTTTTGGCATTAAATGCTCAGCCAAACCCAGCATGCACCTGTAGGCCACACAACATAGCAGGTGTGCTCGATGTAGGAGCTTCATCTCTTAATTTCATTTGTTGCATTCTCACAGAGTTAATCAATAATTTATCATGCAACTTTTGTTTGTCTAACTTTAGTGAAATATTTTTATAGGCTTTTTTTATCTACACAAAGTGGTTTGATGACGCAAAATCAGACATGAAAATATGTTTGCTGAATATTAGCAGTTTGTCATATTTTGGGGATGTTAACGCTTAATAGTCAATTAAAAGTTGTTTGAATGTTTGATCAAGACGGGGGTGAGATGAGGCAGGTTCCTCTACAGCAAAGGAAGGGTACGACCAAGAACCAGCTCTTAATGAAGGAGAAGAGGGAAATCCAAATTATAGCTACTATACAACATTGTACAGATCCCTCCAAAGTGTTTCACACAATTTACAATGAGCATTTCAATATACTGCAATGTGGGCCTTTGTCAACCAGATATGTAATATGTCAGAAATGCATCTCTGGAAATATGTGGCTCAAGTATTTACCTATTGCTCAATTCAATGTAGTGTTTTAGTTGTAGGCATTTCCTCTCCGAAGATAAGTATAAACACAGACGATCATGGAGGTTGACATAAGAAAGTGTAACACTGCTCTTGAAGAAAAATTAAGCTACACTCAGTCACAAGCATTCCACATGACAAACATGACATTATGGACCAATTACCAAAGGACATCAGTCCATTTGATGTATCAAATTAAAGGTGTTGGAAGTTAGAGAATGAGAGAAGAAAGACAAATAGAAAAATCCTGATCAGGTAAATTGATTTGTAGATCTTTCACGACAGGGAAAGAATTCTGAGGCAATGATCAGATCAACTCCAGTAACAACCGTGCCCTCCACTCTGTGTACCTGTCACCCGGAATCTGTTGCGAGTGAGAGCAACGTTTGTGTGCATGCAGATGCACCCTTGCTACCGACATAGATTAATGTTGCAGAGAATTAAAATTCCTGGATCAACCAATTTATTCGGATGTGCATCTAAATTGAATGGGTTTTTTTCTTGAACCATACCGCATCCATTCCACCAAATTTGATGGTAATCTGTCTTGTAGTTTTTGTGTAATCCTGCTAAGTAAAGGACAAATAAACAAAACCACAACCTCTTTGGCTGAGGTTATAAAAGCAATTGAAATACACAGCTTCAAGGATAATAACTCGTTACAGTGTGCAGTGTTTATATATCTACAGGCCAGGAGGCCAAGGCTACAATAGAGTCACCAACATGAGAGGTGTGTATTATGGTCCTCAAGCCAGAATGCATGCATACAGTGAGAAGGTCCTCTAAATGTTGTTCTGGTGGGAGCCACAAAGTCTGACAAGCATTGTATGATGTTCTTCAACCTTGGAGAGAAGCTGTATGCTCTTTGCACTGGCTCCCCAATGTGCCATGTGGCCTTGAAATATCAATACGTCCTATGTGAGGTTCAAGCAGCTGTTGAATACTCTATGGTCTTGCAGAAAGAGAGCACTGAAGACTCTTGTGTACCTGTTATGAAGCTCCTTGATGACATAAGTGAAAGCGATCCACCTGACCTAGCCCAAGTGGATGCTAAGATTCATATTTATTCTCTGCCAGTAAATCCCCACCTCAGCGATCCAAATCACTGCTCTAGCTTTAGATTATCTGCAGGAAGAAAGCTTGGACCACTCCACTGCCAACAATTGATGGATTGATGTTGAATTTAAATTGACGTAGGGTTGATGGCATGCTTCTCACTTTGCAAACAATGAGGTCTGAAGTGGAGTTTGAGGAAATACTTGGAGGTGCATCAGACAGAGCCCCAACATTCCAATACCTTCTGTAGTTCCTTGTCAGGAGACAAAACAGAAGGTGCCTCTGAGTTTCCAACAAGTGACCAGTTTTAGTTTTTGCAGGCGTACTGCAGGGCTGGGGTGTACTACACATTTCTAGATGCAAGTGCTAAGGAGCTTAACAGGAGGAACGTTCAGTGCTTCCTTTTCCCACTGGTATGTGCTAAACTGTGTAAGAACCCACAAACTGAAAGAGAGGAAGCAGTCCACATTATTTGTGATTTCAATGAGGAAGGTCTTCCACAAGACCTGCAAGAAATCCTTGCTATTGTGAAGGAAAACAATGGGCTGCTCATCTGTCCAACATCATGTGTTGATTAAATTAAAGTATCTGTTAAGGAGAAGGCCTCTCTGACCTTCTCCCAATCGCCATGAAGCAATAAACCATTAGGTCATCAGAAACTTCAGAAACAAGGCACGAGGAGAATGCTCCAGTGAAGCAGGAGGATGACGTTGCTCCCTTCACCTCAGTACAGCCTTTTTTTCAATTCTGTGTGAAGATGTTTTGATTTTGAATTGTAGTTTTGTTATAGAATACGTGAGCAAGCAACATGGCTTGTTTTCTTTGCTGTTGCCTTACCTTATGATTACCTTGCTTGATTACATGGCCCCAAAACAATTGTGCATGGCCCTGTCAACGTTAAAGTTTCTCCACTGGTTTAGTCAAGTACTCAGTTTGACATAATTCTTTTAAGAGCAGAAGTTACAGAGGACTCATGCATGTAGATTTTTTGCTCCAAGCTGACTGAAAACAAGCACTTAAGCTTTAATGGATGAAAACCATTACCTTGATTAGCGAATGCAGGTCATAGGTGCTGCATTAGTATAAATGATGGTGAAAACTTATCAGAAACCTTTTAAACTGCCCTGACAGAAGCCTTATTCATTTGGTATTTTAAGGATGTTAACACCAATGCCACACTCACATTGTATTACCCGAGGGTGTAGAAGAAGAAAAAAAGAACACTACCTGTAAAATCATTAACATAATTAACATGAGGCGTGAACAGGTACGCATCGAATTTACATAGTCCAATTTTACTCGGCTATTGTTTATTCCACGATCAGGTAACAAAAAGAGGATATTTAACAGCGCTCAAATGATGAACACTGTTTTATGTATTTATGCATTTCTTCTCTTTGTTTTTATGCATAGTCAATGATTCCACTCTGCAAGATTTACGTCCAGTGATAATGTTTACTGCCAATGCAGGAAGTGTGGAGATTGCGATAGTGAATGGGAGATGTATAGCGCTTCCATCTTTTATGCAGGAGACTGGAGTTGGCCACCCATCACTTGCTTAGATTTAAAGTTTGTTTCTCCCTTTCTCTGTGCAGAACATAACCATGTTGTTTCACCAAACCTTAACCCGGTGTTTCAGTTGCCTAGATTTAACCATTATTTAGTTGTGGTTTATTTTTACAATCCACAATGGTTTCGCTAACATTGACTTTACCCTAGATGTGTGCAGAAATTGAAGAAAGAAATAATTTGATGTTTTCCATTAACTGTATAAGTGTTCACGATAACCCAGCCTACAGGGAGTATTTATCTCAGGGATAATGGGTGATACATAAAGTTTCACCAAAGCATTACAATTTTAAAAATGATTAAAATGTGTCTGAGTTGAATGAGACTGTTCAACATCACAATGCTTGTGAACACAGGCCTGTTACAACGCTTACATACATTACCACACCACGTAATTAGTCCAATATCCTTTTCATACTGGCAGGCTCAGAGTAATGATGCCTGGCAGAATGAGAGGGAAGATGGAGCACTCACTAAGGACTTGGTTTGCGATCTCAGAGGAGGCAACTTCACACAGGCAGGGCAGAGCGAAACAAAGTGCGAAGGCCTTCCATGTACACAAATCTTGTCAATGGTAATTGATCGCTGCTGGTCACCAGCACAGGACCTCGGACGAAATCAAGTGGCTTCTCCATAAAACAATGTCAAATATTGATGATATTTCTCTTCCCTGCCTCTAGAATGAATAGCCTCATCCTCCCTGCAGTTTTGATGAATGTTTGTTATTGCCTTCCTCCGCTTGTTGTCTTTCTGTTGTCATTTTCACCAGCTGCTTACTAGGATGGAGGAGTGATATTTTTTTTACTGGCTTCACAAAAACTAAAACCAGTACAGGTGCAATGTAATTACTGACCTAACAAGTGAACTTGACATGAAATAATTGTTTCAATGATAAATCTTTGTGTGGTTTACGGGTAAAACCACATTTTGAATAACTGACTGCACGTTCTTGGACTTGCCCATGCTTTAAAGGACAATATTCCTTTTTTGGTACATGACAATCATTGCCACCACAGAGACGAGGCAGTCAAGACATTTGACTTGGAAATATACAAAGTGAATCCAGTGCCTCCCCAGCTCCTCTCTGCCTTTTTTCCCTGTTTCATCTGTCAACATCTCTCCCCCTCTTTAAAAATAAAAGGAAAAAAAAAAACGTTCTTATTGTCTGTTTAAACTTGCATGCCCTCCCAGACACACACACACACACACACACACACACACACACACACACACACACACACACACACACACACACACACACACACACACACACACACACACACAGACACACACACACAGCCTTCCACACTCTACTCCCTTAACTGTCAGTGCAAGAGGTCTAAAAGCTCGTCTGGTCCGCAGTCTCACATCAGAAAGGGTTTGTGTGTTTGTCAGTTCTGGGTCTCTGGCAAATGAAATGAGAGAGACAGAGGGGAAAAAAACAACATATGGAGTTTATGATGAATGTTGGAGGGGACAGTACATGGTTTCTGTGATGATGTGAGGGTGGGGATTTTCGGAAGACACACCAACTGTGACGCACACACACACATTGTGACAGTCGCTGTCTGCCTTGTGTGTGACTTAACAAATCCATCAGAAGATAAGCATCAATTATTCAATCCACTTGCTTTGGGAAAAGTGTGTACCTGTGTGCACATTTGTGCACATGAGCACTTGTGTAGGGGGTGAGGGGGGGGGACGGGACCTGATGGTCAAACAAGTCCCTCAAGGTTAGGTTCATTTGGGGAGTGGGGCCGGGCTAAACGCCAGACAGTGGCGATACAAGCGCAGCACAGGTCCAAGGGGAATTTGGACTCCACAATTGATTCGCACAGAACACTGCAGAGCTACGATAGGACGTGGGGGTGGTGGGGTGGGAGGTAACTAGGTTTCAGAGGCGGAGCATCATATGAACTGATCCTGCACCGAGGGAGAACATGAAATACTGGTCTTTACCAAAACGTTAATGGTGTGTCCGAACTCTCCCCATTGTTTGTGCATTAAATGTTACACTGCATAGATTATGTTGTATTGAGACGTATTTTGCTGCATCATCATTGATACATGTGGGCTACTATTTGAAATCTGTTAAATCTGCAATGCATGACAAAGTAGCTCACATGCAATTCATACTATACACCCTGTTCTGTTGTCTGATTATATCTGAGAATGTTTGACTTTGACAGTTGATTGAGGGGAAAGAGAGGGGCACCAATCAAAGGTGTGTGGCTGGAATCCAACCAGCAACGTTGCAGTTATATGGTTTGTGTCATTCGTCATTAAGCAAATATTTGAGGACTATGCGTTGCAGAACTTTTTTTTTTCTTTCATATCAGACAATCAATGAGTAGCTGTTGAGTGTATCTAACATGTAGACACAGGTCCCACTGATCAGTCAAGGTCTCTGGTGTACCCATCGTGCAGCAAAGAGGAAAATATGTCAACACACAGCTGAAAAACTAGTATTAGTAAGATCTAGTATTTCATTATGATGACTGTTGCTGAAAACAATTTATTTGTTTTTCAATTTAATGGCGAAACAATTAGATGTTCTCGTTTGTTCTTTACAAAAGGATGAAGGGATGTGAGATTTTGCAGAGTAGTGACAACATGGAAGACGTACTCAGATTTTGCTAATACAGCACTTAAAATGGCACAGACTGACATACTGAGGATTATATATACTGTTACCTTTATGTATTAAATAACGTGTATAACGTTCAATAATCTCTCGGTCAGGTGGTACTTGACTCTTTTTCTAATTATTCTCACATTAATTCACAAAAGTCAGTGCAACTACACACACACACACACACACACACACACACACACACACACACACACACACACACACACACACACACACACACATGCACACACACACTGCCTTGAGACACATGTTGCTAGGACACAAGCACAAGGAGCCGTAGCAAGCTGTCTTGTTTGTGCACTGTATGTGTGTGTGAGATTTTAAATATATGAATTTATTTATATGTATTTGTGTGTGTGTGTGTGTGTGTGAGTGTTTAAATACATGAATTTATTTATATTTCTGTGTGAGTGTGTTAGAGTGATAACCCGCCAAAGAGACTCAAAAGAGGCAGCTAATGGACTCCAACCGAGGAGCGCTTGTCACACAAACATTTCTGCTGTCACAGCAGTTTATCACACATAACACAATGAGACAACCCCCCCTACACTCACACGCACACACATTCGAAACGTACACACTCACACAAATGCACACAGTGTCCCAAAGCACCCATTTGTCCCAGCTTGCAGGGAGTGGATGGGAGGGGAGCAGAGCTGAGAACAAAGGAGAAGAGACAGTCAGAGAGAGCAGTTGTGTTTTCACAGTTGTTTTAGCAAATCTGATGTGACAAAGTAAAAAAGAGGGTTTCTTGGCACCACACTGCTCCTGACTGAACACATACTTGACCGTGTGTGGACACGGGCGTCCACACAGACTGTTGGACCGGGACTAGCCTTTTATGATATATCACAATGCAGGCAGGGTGTTTTTCCTCTTGATTGAATCCGAAACATTTTTTACTGCATCCAAATAAATAGCAAATTATAGTGTTGAACCTCAAGCACATGGTGGTGGTGTGTGTGTGTGTGTGTGTGTGTGTGTGTGTGTGTGTGTTCATTATCAGAGAAATGTCCAGTTTTTGAGACGAAAATGCCTCAGTGATGGTTCTCACAGGACAATTTGAATATCTCTCTCTGACCCCCCCTTCTCGCTGACACACACAAACACACACTTAAAGACACATGCTTACACATAAGATGAATTATCTCCTAAAGGTTACAAACTGCAAAGTGAAGACAGATTAGTTTTTTGGACTTTCACTGTCATCAGGTTATTTCTCCTCATTCAGCAGACCTTTATTTTTATTAATATTTATATTATACTGCAAAAAAACTAAAATATTGTCTGTTAACATTTTACTGATATAATATTATCATTGCATGTAAAAACAAATATTCTCTCATAGTTACACTTCCTACAAAATTCATGTATGAAAATGTATATATAAATGTATTTTCTAGGACATAGAGTTGGTAAAACTGTTCCTGCACCTGAGAGCTGGATCAGTTTGAGCTGAGTTTGAACTGTTATATGTTATATTCAGCTTGATAAATGATAAATGGCTTTTTTTCTGCATCTGTCTTTGAAAATATTTTAAATGATGTTAAGAAATTTCAATTCCCATCACCCATTTCTGGCAGTAAAATTTTAGCAGTGTAACGACCGTCTCTGGCTGGTTTCATGTGAATCCAGCATCTTGCTCTTGAACTCAGACTTGGTGTGGGAAAAAAAGATCAATGCTTCCAATGAAATGGACACAAGACAAGGATAAATTAGTTTGTGTTGTACCTTGCACTGAATGTGGGAGGATGGTTCAGAGTAACACAAGTTTGAGAGGCCCTGGTATCAGACGTACACAAGAGAGAAGGATCTGCATCACGTGAATCTACACACTCTCATATCTCAGTTTTCCATCTCTTCCTACTTTTAGTCCACCCTCCTCTTCCTCTGCAGTTTTATAACCTCCCACCTCCCACCTCGCACCCCTCCTCCCCCTGCCCTCCCCCCTCCCTGACCCTTCATCTCGCAGTCCTCTCTCAGACACAGAGCTCTCTCCATACCTTTCTCTGCATGGCTGAGCTAATTGAGTATCTAAACAAACTAATTAATCATGGGCGTCCGGCGAAGACGGACAGGTCCAGAGAGGTGATGTTCATCAACAGCTCCACCACCCCCCCCCTCAACAATTTTGTTTCCTTAATCCCCACTTGCAGTTTATTTTGCTGAAAGCGCACATTCCCTCCCCCTTTCCTCCCATCCCGCCCGCCCTCCCCTCAAATCTCTTTGCCTCGGCCAAGGTTATACTGGTATACACACTCATTCACTATTTATGATTTTGCATAGAGGATAAGTGCCCACCCTCTACTCCCACCACCCCTCCTTCCCTTTTCCTCTTTTCCTCTTCTCTTAGAGTCAGGGTATCTGGGTACATTAATCAAAAATAATGAATAAAATGATCAGCCTGACAATGTGGCGAAGCCTCCCTCGGTTTCAGGAGAATAACCGACCAACTTTATTAATCAACATTTCCTGATTAATTGTTACAAAGTGTCATCCATAAATTTCCCTTCATTTTAATAGTACTTTGGCCAACACTAACAATATCCCCCGTGACCACAGATTTATTGAGGCCTTAGCTGATTTGAGAGAGGGGAAAAAGAGAGAGGGAGAGAAAGAGACTGATAGAAGCAGTGGTAAGGAAAACTACATCCCCTTTAACAATGCTTTGAATGCAGGACTGAGACTGTGGGTAGATTTGCAGCTCCTGAACACTTAGTCTTCAGAATTGGCCTAATGGCAGTTTGGTAGCTACAGCACGGCCCCATGGAGCTCTCTCCCTCCCTCTCTCTCTTTCCCTCTCCCTCTCCTTCCCTTGATAAGGTGAGGCGGCGGAGTAAACCATTACGGGTGACAGTTTCACTTTTCTCCCCCTAATTACTTGTTCCTGCCCATGTGGCATTTCTTAGAAAAATTTGTTGAATAATGACCGGCATTAAAATGGAGGCTCTTAAGAATTTATATGCACCAGCTTAATTCATCATGTACTTTCTTTATCTCCTGTGTAGATTTATATCCCGGCGTGTCACAGGGCCCTCTGCCTTGTGACAGGGGCCGTCATCTCCTTAAGGGCACGGCATGTATATCAGTGACAGCAGCCCCTCTACCCACCCACCCGCCGCTGCTCTCCATCAGCGAGCCTTGCGAGGCAGGTAGAGTGGAGGCTATTGAGAGCATTTGTTTCTCTTGTCATTTGTCTGTTAAAGTGGGCTGGAGGGGAGCAGTGCCATAGATTTCTGTTTAGGTGCGCTTGTTTTGCAAGTGGCTAATCCTCTGCATTCCAGACTGCTGGCTGGGCAACAGCTGTTTCAGTTGTTCTGTTGTCCAACTTTCACCATAGATCAAATTTATAGAAAGGGCGAAAGGAGTCAGGGGGTGTCCCCAGTGAACTTGGCGTCCTTGTAAGGCCAAGGTCCCTGGTTGGAGTCTGGTCAGGGAACCTTTGGGACATTGAGTAATGTCTTTTCAGGGATGGATTAAAACCTAGCCTGTAGACAGGGACGACACCATGTTGTACAAGTTTGTTGTGAACATAACCAGTCTTTAGTCAAGACATGTGATTTGTGTAATTTGTATGGCCTTGTGACAATTCTTTGATCCCCGCTGCTCAGTGTGAAAGCATCTGTATTCTTTATGATTGCACATAAAGAATGTTTATTTCCTTTATTTGCCAACTATATGTTTTTTTTTTACCACAAGTTGTAAAAGTATGAGTTCTCCTTGAAGTGAATAATAGTAATAAAAAAATCACAGGTGACTTTTGTGACTCACTTTAACAGGCATCTGTAGGAAGTGTCCTTTACTGACTAAACGATAAATGCCATGGGCAAGCGTGTGTGTGTGTGTGTGTGTGTGTGTGTGTGTGTGTGTGTGTGTGTGTGTGTGTGTGTGTGCGTGTGTGTGTGTGTGAGTGAGTGTGAGACTGTGTGAATGTGAATGTCCCAGACACAGACATGCCATCGAAGCTAAGATTAATACCAGTACAAACAAATGCAATGCAGGTGCAGAGTTTGTCCTTCTGACTCCAGCAGAAGTGATGAGTGTTTGCAGTGGGCTGAAGACATCACAAAGGGATATACACATTTCTGAAACACCGAGTACTCTAGATATCACGTGCGTCCACATGCGTGTGCATCGGACTTTGACGACAATGTATCATACATGTTTGTATTTGCATGTATATTACACCCCCACCTCCCTATTTAAGTATGCAGAGTTGTTAAGTCAGGCATTAGGATGATTTATGTACAGTATCAGGTGAAATGTTCTGCAAGCCACCTACAGCTTTTCCTTTATTACTGTTGTTTTTTACTGTTTCCTTAGGGTAATTTACTACACGCTCTCTGGAGCATACCCACTTAGGATGGCTTTCCACTTTCAAGGGCATCATGGTGGCCATCTAATATGCAGGGTGCTAATGTCTGAATGTTTTGGATTGCAGAAGACAAACAGAACCCTCAATTCAGGGCTTGTACCTCACCGGTACAAGCTAATGCTTCCATGCTAACATGTCAGTAGAGGACAGAGGGGTAATTTGAACGGCTAAAGATGTTGAGGAGCTCCTTGTTCCATTGGTTCTCACACTGTATCCCTACAGTGTGTCTATACATGCATGCACCTCATGATTAACGTCTTGTGCCAACATTCAGCTCCAGTGCAGGAGGTAATGAGCCCCACATGTCGTGAGGTCAGCAGGAAGAGAGTTGAGGCTGGGGGAGTGGATGGGCGTGTTAACCATATTGGACAGACACATTGAGAAAGTTGTCGCTAATCTGCTGTGTGACTTTCTGTGATGGTGGATCGTGATCGTGGTGCAAGCTGATCGTGCATCATGATGGTGGATCGTAGATTGTGATTGCAACTAGATTGCTTAGATTAACAATATATCTGCTCACATAAACTAATAGTATTGTCAATATGTCTATCAGTAAAATGAGCATTACAGCTCCCTTCATCTGTCGCACATTTTATTTTCTGTAAACTTTAAACATTGCTACACCTCTCCATTTATGTTAGGCACTGTTTTTTTATCATCAGAATAAAACATATTTTTATTTTGTTGATGTGCTCTGTTAAAAAGTTTTTTTGGTAGTTTTTCATCACTCTTGCTGAAACTAAAGGGCAATGGATGTTGCACCTTATTGATTGATTGATTGATTGACTGATTGATTGATTGATTGATTGATTGATTGATTGATTTCACATCACGTCCAGGCCTGTTTCGAAACAGGCCTGGACGTGATCGGAAATTTTCCTCAGTCTGGATGAGATATGAATTTTTTGCCCCTGAAAACATAATGTCAAGGTAACTAAGTAGGTTCTAAGGATGATTTTAACTCTGCGCCTTCTGCCCTTCCAGTCCTCGGCACCAAGAGACCACAATCCCACCCCCTGCTCTCTCTACACTGTAATGTCCCCTAAACACAATAACACACTTGTAATTGACATGTTCAATATTGAGAGTGCAAACCCCAAGCAAAAGAATCATGTCATAACACTTAACTGAAGCCGAAGTCAGGGTGTCTGAGATTAAATGTAAAACTGAAGGTCAGTGTTAGAGGAAGTATTCAAATCACATATCTAAGTGAAGGTATCAGCCCTGATGAGGCTGAAACCAATTTTAACTGCTTTATAATGACATGCAAATAAGTATTTCCATTGTGAATCAATCTGCTGTTTTTTTCTGAAATTAATGAACTTCAGAAAGTAGTGAGAAATAAGAGCTTGTTGAATAATAAACTAATTGAAGGAAAAGCAGAAAGTTCCCACAGTTGAGAAGCAGACAAACAAATATCAGATCAGTTTTCTTTTAGCTCAAATTATGTTCACTCTCTGCAAACAGAAAAGTATCTGCATAACTATTAATATTTCCCTCTATAGTTAATATTGTACCCTAAAATGTCATGAAAAGAAAAAATTCAATGAAAGTACAGCCACCTCTTATTAGTATGCAAGTACAGTACTTGAATAAATGTACTTAGTTACATTGCACCAGCTTAAGTTACAAAGCTGCAAAAATGCAGGTGAATGAAGGTGTCTGAAGCATTCCTTTTTTCCCAGCTGCTCTCTAATCATACTCAGTACAATATGTTCCAATGATAGCTAGGTGTGCTCCAGTTTCACTTTCCGACTCCCTTGTTCTCTGAAGTTCTGTACAGTGCATCGTCCTAAGAGAAAGCCAACACCGACTGAGTGGAAGGTCAAGAACGTGTCTTGAAAGTCCCTGTAAACACTCTAGGCCCAAACTGACGATTGAGTTGTGAGTGGACCAATACGTTAAATGTTTGAGGTATTTCACTCAAATTCATCATGTTTTATTATGTCGCTTTTGTTGTATTGCCACCGGCAATCAATACAAATATGATGAATCTCACTGCACACCAGTGTCCACACAGGAAACCTCCATCTCAAATGTATTCTCTCAAATTCCTTATATGATTTAAAGAGGATTCTATTTCCGTTCTAATAACCTGGAACCCAGGAAGCTATGTTTTCACCAATGTCCCTATGTTGGTTGGTTGGTTGGTTTGCAAGCAAGATTATATAAAAACAAGGAGACGGATTACCATGAACCTTTGTGGTATGATGGGTTATGAATCAGGGATGAGCCCACTTAATTTAAGAGTGGATCAGCATCAGGGAGATGATCCAGATTGTTAGATATCCAGATTGTTAGATGTAGCGGTCTTTTCTTTTTTGACGAAGCGAATAATTCATGGTTCTGTTTGAAAAAATCTGGCATATTTAGGGAACTGTCATCAATAAGTGTGTATACTTTGGTGCAGCTTGGTTGAGTTTAAAAGGGCCTTGGATGATGTAGGCGCTCTCCTTAGTGCCATTCTAGTACTTTTGTAGAGTTGTCCACACGTCCATATAAAGCGCACATGTAAATGATATAAACCGTCCTCAGATAAAACCAGGTAAAATGTGCCCTGTCAAATTAAAGAATCCCTCCAGTGAATACATTCATCCCTGCGCTGAATGTGAGCTGTGATCCGATCAACTGATTTCTTTGGCTTTTCACTGTGTAACCCCAGGGCCTGTGGGCATCTCTATGCTAAGTGCAAGCACATTGTATAATAGGTGGTACACTTTTAATGGGAACATAAAATCATAGAAGAGCACTGAGCATCTGAGCTGCCAGATAACACCAGAAAGTTTACACAAACAATCCACCCTTTTTTTTATCTTATATGAGCCAATCTTATAAACCATATCTGCTATCATAATGCAGTGTGTGTGTAGCGTACAGTCTATGGTTTGTAGGGGGCTTATTTTCTGAATGCTGTACAGTGATATTATGATTTTTATAAAGGAGTAATTCAACGTTAGATCCCGTGTATTATTTTTGTTGAAGTGAGCCATGGTCATTCACTGTTTATGACTGATGGAGAAAACTATGATAATGTACCAGAGGTAGTGACTGCAATTAAATGTAGTAATATAGAGAGAAAAGTCACCAGGGGTACTGTTTAGACTCCCTCACACACAATCCCCCACACACACACATATACACACACACACACACACACACAGCCATACGTAGCAGTGCTGTATGTATCAATCAGGTATGACAGCGTTAAAGTGAGAGGCTGTGACATGACAGGAGTTTCCTGCCAGGAGGCTTGTCTTTCTAATGACAGCCACTGCTCTGGAACGGAGACAATCTGGGAGTCACACACACACGCATAGACACACACTCGGCCTATGCCTCGATCTCTCTCTTTGATAACTATCACTGTCAAGGGGAGACAGTGCCCAATGTATGACAATTTGTTCATTATCATAGTGAATAGATTTTCACAGGCTCCCCCGCCAGTCTGCCACTGGCGGATAGATGAATATCAAGCAGGCCTCTCCTTTGTCCTAGGGGCCAAATTTAGGAAATAACATCTCATCCTACTCTCTGACTTCCTCCTCTCTCTCTCTCTCTCTCTCTCTCTCTCTCTCTCTCTCTCTCTCTCTCTCTCTCTATTTTTTCCCCCAACCCAGAAGGACTAGTGACACCTCAGGTAATGTGTATGTGCGTGTGTGTGTGTGTTCCTGTGGAGAAATTAGGAAATATCTGAGACACCTGTTCAAACATGACGTGCAAGAACACAAACATCCCCTGTGCAAAGTAGCAATTCAATTATGGCATTTTTGTGCTGTATCCTAATAAAATATTCAAAAAATAAAACACATATGTCAAGACTTAGTCACTGAATTACATTATATTTTGCATGAGAGCAATAATCACTAACTCCGTCAATAGAAAAAGGATGGAACCTATTAGAATTGGTCAACTGGTTTCCATTACTTTTTCCAACTCACAAAATTTCAATTTTTCATCAAGCTATTTACAGGGATGAAGTTAAATAAAATGAAATATAATCTTGTGTGATAATGTTTTTTTTAACCTTTGGACCGTTGGCTGTTTACACATCTCTCCAGTCTTTATGCTAAGCTAAAGCTAGGCTAACCGGATTCTGACTAAATCAGAATCAGAGATTATTGCCAAGAAGTTATTCTCATAAAAGGAATTTGCTGTGGTATGTTGTGCTTAAGCATAAATATAAAAATATATAAATAGGGAACATTATTAAAAATATTTTAAATGCTAGAAAAAAGACACGTGCAATACTAACGGTATGTACAATTTGACATATGTTCAGCACGACCATTACTAGCCACGCAATATTCCAGTTTCATAGTTCAGGAGAGGACATTGTTTTTATAGCTTTTTGACGAGGCAGCTATAAAAAACGTTAGCTTCATATTTAGTGCAAAAACATGAGAGTGTTACAGATCTTATTATTTAAGAACACCCTGCAAGGAAGAAAATATGTGTATTTAGTTAAATGTCAAACTGTTGCTTTAGGATACACTCACTTAACAAATTAAAAAGTTGATCTATTAACCATAAATGTTGTCTCTTATATCAACCAATGGGAAAGAATCCAAAACTGTTCTTCAAGCCCTGCCTTTTGTAAATACTGTAGAATATTATATAATTTATGAGGCATGTTTAAGTTGCAAAATCAATTAAAAGTCCCCATGAAGCCAAAGTAATGATTTCCTACACACTGGAGCAGGTGTTATATTCACATGTTGTTTATCAAATATCACCACCCTGGTATATGGATGCTTTCTCCTTTGCAATAGAAAAGCAGTAGTGAGCACCAGATGACTTTAGCTGTATTGTTGTATAGTTCATGTGTAAAAGTGCATTTTGTAATAACACCTCTTTTCCCAGTGGCAGGTGAAAGATATGCTTATAATCTAACAGCACTGAGTGTGATGTGTTGGCGTTGTGTCCATCACGGCAGCAGAGGGGTGTGTGTGTGTGTGCAGGTTCAGCCCGTGTCCGTTCGGTTGGAGCGCACTCAGCTGACCGTGGCGGTCCATAATTAAAACCTCCAGCAGACAGGATAGAGATCCAAGACCTGCCAGGACCTGACACTCTGTCACACACACACACACACACACACACACACACACACACACACACACACACACACACACACACACACACACACACACACACACACACACACACACACGGGCAAAGCTGGTTCTGTTGCTTTCACTGTCTGTAGAGAGTAAAGAAGGAATGAAGGGCAAACAATATATCAGAGAAGAGAATAATGAGCTCTTCCCTTCTTCATTCTTCACTTCCTTCCCTTTATTCATGTTTGTCCTTTCCCATTCTTTTGTAACCTCGCCTATATATTTATGATTGTTGCTTTATAAAGTATCACACCGAGCCCGTATAAAAGCGAGGCCAACAATCCCTCTTACCTACAGAGTTTTTTTTAGTAAGAGATAATTTATGAAAATGACTTTTTGCTCATTTTGTTTAATGTATGCACTTTAACAATTAATAACCCAAGCGCTGGGAGATTTTCAACTAAAGGCCATTAATTTGTATAAATCTGCCAAGCTCTGACAGCAAGAGATTTTTTAAACTGATCTGAGGGAAAGTGAAATTATTCTCTAGCCTCGGGTTAAATATTACTTTTCTCCAGGACTTCTCCAGGTCCGGCTCCTCGCTGCTTTCTGACCTTGTCATTGATCTAACTCTCCCTTACTTGCTCCCTGTCTCCTTATTCTCTCACCGTGTTATCGGTTTGCATTATTTTTGCTCATCTCTTTGGTTATCGTAGAAAGCCGTGCTTTGTTTGTGAGTGGCCTCAAGGCCTTTTGCTGTTTCAAAATTCCCTCTGAAATAAAATCTTTCTTCCCGTCCATGGCCGAAGGAGTCCCAGCTCGTCCTCACACCTTCCGAGAAGAAACAACTACTTTGTAAGTAAATGCAGTCGGATATGATTTGATTTATCGAAACCTTTTCTGATGTTACAGGCACATTTAGACAACTAAAAGTCTGGACAAATAATGAGTTGCTTTAGTTGCTACAAGTGGATATTGTATTGCGGGAGTTCATTTTATGTTACACTGTCAGTAAATTATTTGTGTATTATGTTGATGCTTGTCACTGCTCGATAAAGCCGTGCGATCCCGACATGTGTGTGTGTGTGTGTGTGTGTGTGTGTGTGTGTTTGTGTGTGACACCAGTGATATTTTATTATTATTATTTTTTTGCCATGGTGCATAAATCTAACTACATTGACTATAAAATTTGTAATTTTCTTGAAATGAAGAGAAGGACTTTACAGGTGCAGCCAGGGATGTGATGGTCACTGTTGCTAAGTCCGTCTAAAGAGAGAAAGCTATACCTGCAGGCACTCCAACTGACAAAAGATTCAGGGATTTAACACACATAGATTCCAACTGAAATAAGCGTATGGCACTCATATCTAACACAGCCTCTGTGCTCATCTCCCTGAATTGTGGCTCTTTAAGTGTGTTCACCTGGCCGCTGCTTCAGCTGGATCTGTTATCTAGATCACAGCAATTTAGTGCCCTTCATTCATCATACACGCCAGATTTGAAACAAGGCAACTGCAACACCCGGTACCCGCCAAGCTCCTACACTCTTCTAGGTCAAGGTCATGGATTCGTTCTTGCACCGCTGAGAGACATTTTCAAGGGAAGAGAAACAAAATGAAAAATAAAAAAACCTACGATAGACAAAACACCGTAATGCAAAATATATCATTTTTATTTATTTCCTGTTCTGTTCTCTCTTGCACAGGCAGATGACAGCAGATAATCATACATATCTAACGGGGGATATTTATTGTTCATGGAGGCAAATGATGACAACAAAAATAAATCTGTTACACAGCAGAACTTTCACTGTCTCTCCATGTACCAACACTATTTTTTGTATCCACTCTCCCAATGTCTATCCATCTCACTTTACCGTTTCTTCCCTCTCTCGCTCTCTCCTCCTAGTGGTAGTTTTTCTTCTTTTTTTTTAAGTTCAGACTCTGAGAGCATGTCTTCATTAGCTGCATTAACATTCACAGGCTGTAGTAAATTCTGACAGTGAAAAGGTCCCCGTAACCTTTAGTTGTGCAGAAATTTACTTCCCCAGAAAATTACAGCTGGCACTGTCTTAATTAATGCCCGCTTTCTTCTCTTGAAAACCCAGAGCCTGTCAGCTGGAAGAGAAGAGGAGGACGGAGAAATTAGAAAAACAGAGAGTGGTGAGAAGAGAGGGAAAAAGGGAAGAGTGGTGGGGAAAAAAGCAAATCAGAACGGAGAGGAGAATATGGTAGAAATTTGAGTCTACAAAATGGTTTTACTAAGAGACGCTGGGATGGCGGGGGTAAAATGAGAGTGTGAATAGGAATAAAAAAGTGGGGGGAGTCGCTGCAGCATATCACGATATTGCTGTTTGTTGTTGTGGTGTGTACGCACAAGTGTGCAGTTGTTGTCGCATAAACACTGGGGGAATACCCCAGTAAGTAGATTCAGTAGATTCAAATCTATACTATCTCCTGCACAACTCCCATCTACTTTTCCACTCTCTCATTCTCTGCTTTTTGTCATCAAAACTGGTATAGGAGAGAGAGAGAGAGGAAGAGAGTTAGAGGAAACTAATACATATTTTATCCCCGGCTATCTCCTGGGTGCAGACGCTGCTTTGTTCCAGGCCCTCTGAGGAGGAGAAGGGCTGAAGAACCAGAAATCTATCTTCACACTGGGGAAGCCCAGCACCACAATCCTGCACTGATTGGACCACAAACAAATGACAATAAATACAAGCATCTGCATGGAAAATATATCACCAAACGTGTGTGTGTGTGTGTGTGTGTGTGTGTGTGTGTGTGTGAGTGTGTGTGTGTGTGTCTCTCTCTCTCTCTCTGTGTGTGTGTGTGTTTGTGTTGGGAGGAGGCTATAGGATACGTTTTTTTAAGTTGGGGGGGGGATCATGCTCAGTGATAGTTCCTGGCCCTAATTGTCCAAGCAAACTGCAATCATGGCTTATCATCTGTCTCTCACTCAGTCTGGGTGTCTATCCCCCTTCTCTCTCTCTCTCTCTCTCTCTCTCTCTCTCTCTCTCTCTCTCTCTCTCTCTCTCTTCCCCCCTTCCAGCTCTGCAGACGCTAATTAGAGAAGTGAGTCGCAGCTCTGTTGATAGACAAATGTCAGCAAGTGTCTCCGGTCGCTTGGTAATTGCCTGAATCAAAGCCACCGGGAGAGCAGAGATGGCGAGGGGACAAGATAGTTTACACTCCGAGGGGCTGTCCGTCCCGCCCCGTCTTCCTGCATCTGAAAGTCAAATCGTCTGGGAAATCACAGACTGGCAGAGAGCGGAGCTTGTTGTCAGGCACGTTGGTTTGACCAACACCTAAAGGTGTATTTTTCATGCTAGTCTGTGGAGTCCAGATGGACAGATGTATCCTTGGAGTGAAATCGCTTTAATACATTTTTGGGATTTGAAAGACAACATGTTCCCATTACATTGACTTATCGGAGACATTTAAAGAGACTAGTGCAGGGCCTGTTTTAAACCTGCCTGCTTGGAATGGGCTGTTTCTTGGCCTGTGTTAATGCTCCGGAGCTACTTCAGAATTATTCCTTGTCATTAGAGTCGTCCTCAAACAGTTCTACAATAAACTGTCACTTTTTTATTGTTTGTGTGCTGGACGTTGTGTTTATCCTATCTGGTTTATCTGCAGTGAAGATTTCATAGTCCATGTTTTTCATTCTTCAAAAAAATAATTAGAATTTACTGTTCATGTGTGTGGCCTTCATATGTTTAAACAATTTACTTAGCTGGTGGTATTTTTTCATACATTGCATGTCAGCTATTCAGAGGTCTGTTAAGCAACCAACACAATCTTCAGAACCAAGTTCACAAAATAAAAGCTCTGTAATTCTGCTCAATTCAAAGCATTGCAGCAATTGGGCATCTCTCTATGTCTTATCTCTTTAATTTGGTCGCTTTCCCCATACTTCCACCATACACTACTATGGTCTCTGTCTTTCTTATGAAAGTCTTAGATAAGAAACTTTTTCATAATACATGGGCTCATTTTATAAAGAGAGCGAGCCTTGCACTGGTCATTATTTTGTAACACATCATGAAATTTGGGGGCGTCTAACGTCAAGTAGTTAGGACTTTATTTTGAACAAATGGGCAGCAAGCTTCAGGCTACTTGTTTAGCAGTCCACATGTGACACCTCCATTAGAGGAGCACCCTGACCGCTCCGCCATAAATTCTCATGTCTCCTAATTAGAAATGTTTGACGCGGGCCTTAGTTAGAACCACAAGAGTCTCCTCTTTAAGTAACATCTCCAGCCACGCCATCAAATATCTTCATCTCATTTACAAAAGAGCTCCTTCTATGTCCCACATCCTTTTCTTTAGTTTGTAGCCACCCTCCCTCCTTTTTGTGATTTGGTGACTTTATGCAACTTGCACACATTACCATCACTCCCGCAGCACAGTTGGTTATACCAATTATATCAGCTAATCAAAACAGTTAAGAGAACGAGGGAATGTGAGAGCTCCACGTCAAGCAGGGAGTCAGGTTATTAGAGTAGGTGCCTAATGACTGCTGGTTTAACTAACCTCCAGCATGTTGTTTCTAAGCATGTGGGAATCATTCTGACTTATACCAGTGTTATAAAAGAGAGATAGCGCAAACTTTCTACTTTTGATTTTGCTCATGTTGATGCTTATCAGCTGACATGAACAATTCTTCACCGCTTGATAAAGCCATGCAATCCCTACAGGAGCACATGTGTGTGTGTGTGTGTGTTTATGTGTTTATGTGTTTATGTGTGCGTATATAAAGCATATCTCCTTGCTTCAAAGGGAAATAAAACTTATATGCCCTGCTCCTGAAATATCTACACCATTTCCCTCCACACACACACACACACACACACACACTGTGTTACCTGTGATGATAAACGGCTCCAGATTTTAAGATTCCCATTTCTAATTTTCTGAGTGGAGAGGCAGGTCTATGGCGATTGATCAAATTGGGCAGTTAAACTCGACCCCCACCCTCGGACTCCCCCCCCATCCTCTACCTTCACCGCTCTCTCTTGTCCTCTCTCTCCATCTCTTTTCCCCCCTTTTCCTGCCCAAAGACCCTCTTAAAATATTAAACTAGATTTATGGTCACCACACCTTAGCTATTAATATCTCCAAAATTGACAAGAAATGATGCATTTCCATTTAGTAGGAGAGAAGAATTTTGAAAAAAAAGGTTTTGTCCGAAGAGCCGGGTTCCACGGGTGCAGATTGTACCTTCACCTGGATCCCTGCCTATCACACTGTTCCCTGATTGACAATGACCTCACACAGATATTCAATGAAATCAAATAAAACCAATTAAAGTACGAAATATATGAACAAACAGTACAAAGACAATGTGAAATTATAAAAATATGTACCAAGTACATAGAAGCTTTAAGGTTTGAGGAAATCCCAGTGTTTTCCTCCTTTTGGATGTATCCTACATATTCATTTTGACTTATTGAGGAAAAACGCAATCTGACATATTTGGTATCATAGGAATCGTTATCAGCAGTACTAAAATAAAATAACTACTAAAAATAAAATATTTGTATATTTTCCCTCTTCATGGAAATAAAATAATGTTTTCCATTCATTATAAAAAAATTTTTAAAAAACTTTCCTTTAAATGACACTCTGGTTATTTAGTACAGGCTATCAATGCAATACTGTTTACATGAGACAAACTTATAAATGACATTGTAAGCATTATAATGTGCTAAAAGTAATCACTGATTTCTTATTTCCTTCATAGTATTATCAGTCCTGGCAGATGAAATAGGTACAGTATCAATAGTGAGCAATGTAGATTATTTTATAGATAGTTTTATATCAAAATTATATAAAATTTAAACTTATAATATTTTAAAATATTAAGTATATATTCTTTTCAGTAGTGAACATAAGTTTTGAGCAAAATTTAAGTCTGGAGAGAAAGCCATATACGTATATCAGTAACCTATGTTTTGTATAAATAATGATTAAATACTGGAGAAATGTGGTGGATCTTTGGTATCTAACTCTGTTGTTCAAACAAACTGATGTTAGAGAAGTCAAGTGGACGAGTAGTTCTGTCCTGTTGGAGTAGTTCTACCCCTGAACTTGAATCTCTTACTTGTCTCTTGTGTTCCCACTCAGTGAGTATTTTAGTAGGAACCTATGCCTCGTATACAAAATCTGGGCTATAGATTGTAACTCTCTGCTGAAATCTAAAGCTTTACCAGTGAATTATATAATAGGCTGCACTAAGCATCCTCCAATCTTCTCTTGCTCCAAATATTTAACAAAAACTGAGCTACAAAGAACGGATTTTAATATTTTACAACTATATTGTACAACCCACAGAGGTGTTTCACTTCCCTCCCCCCTGGTGTGTGGCGGGGAGTATTGATTTGCATCTACTCGTGTTGCTCGGATTATACATTCATACACAGGTTCTCAGCACGCACTCATTTGTTGAGCATGCATCTCACTCATAGGAAGCTGTGCGGACAGCAAATGCGTTGGTTTCCCAGTGGGGTTGGTACAGAGGGAGGGAGGGAAGTAGCGACGGGGTGGGGGTGGTGTGGGGAGGCTGGGCGGGGGGACTGAGGCGACTGAAGCGACTTTGTCTCAGGAGAGGAGCTCCTTCGATCTGATTATTTGGGAAGGACAAAGTGCTTTTGTTGATGAAGAGTCGCTGTGATATCTGGGAGTTGGGAAATCGATGGGACGCACGGAGCTCTGGCACATTGATCCTGGTCTCGGCATTGACAATCCATGGCCTGGTTAGCTATGCGAGAGAATGAGGCAAAATGAGCAGCTTGTGTGAAAGTGCTTCTTTCTCTTCACCGGGTCGTGCAGACGCAGAGCTGTTATTTGTATCATTTGTATTGACAAGCTCGGCCGTGGAATGATTAATAATCACCCGTTCCAAAGTTTAAGCACCATGTGTGTGTGTCTGTCTGTGTGCGTGTGCACGTATGTGTGTTAGAAGCAGGAAGTGTGATGCTAATACGCAAGTTTTGTTCCTTTCAATTCTCTCGCTCACTGCTTTTGAAAGTGTGAGGAAAACTTAGAGAAAAAAAACCAGAGAAAAAAAGAACAAAAGTAACGCTGCATATTTTCTAGCAGATTCCAATGCAGGAAATTGAGAGAGAGAGGGAGAGAGAGACTGAAATCACTCAAATGAGGGCCTCTCATTATTGGGCCCGGACGTTGTTTGTCCAGGCAGCCTTTTCTTGGCACCTTGTTAGAGATGTCCACGGCTGGTAATTGGATCCGTCTTGCTGTTAGAGTGGAGCCTCAGCTGACAGACGCTCAGACCGGAGAGACGCTTAAATGACAAATGTTCCCTCTCCTTCTAAAACCTGAGTGTAAAGCTGTGACGTCTCGTTATCGTCTCTCAGATGAGGTTTGAGGGCTCTGGCAATCAAGCGGGCTGCTTAAATCTGCCAGCCCACAGCGGCAGGGAGGTGGTGAGGGTGGGAAGGGGTGACTGACGCCTCGAGAAAGCGTTCAGTAAAAAAGTTAAGAAAGGAGGGATTTTTTTTCTATCATTGTAGGTGTTTGGTGAAAGTAGCGAGATCTTTTATTGTACTTTTCCCTCATGGGGCATTTTCACCTTGGTCTGAAGAAAGCAAACATTAGTCACAACTGAACATTCACTGCCATAACATTCACTGTACGTACAACACTGTACTGATTATAAGACCATGACAACAGAATCAAATTAGTTTTATAAAGCAAAATCATTCAAAAGGCATTTATTTTACTTTAACTGGTTTCGATGTACTGTAATTACATGGTGCTAATAATGTGCTAATGATACCTTGTGATCACAGCTTGTGGCACACGTTTACCTGGTGTTCCCTAAAAGGGTTCAAACAGCATAGTGGTGTATAGAGTTTTGATAAATGTATTTAATTAGTGCCTGTACATAAACCACAGTGGGAACACAAGGTAAGATAATATAGATACAAATAATATTTTTTTTCTAAATTCATATACTCGTATTTGTATCTGTTTAACATAAATTGCTTTCATGTTTAAGTCACTTTATGAACTGCTTTTTGCGCATCACACGTGCAGGAGAAGGAGGTATAACACAACGTGCTGCTTTGTTTTTCTTATGGCGAATGCAGATGAAGATCCATAACCAAAGGTTCCTCCAATTAAGTGTGTTTGACATTTGTCAAATGTGAGCTGGTGTATGAATAGAGTCCCGGGTTCAAACTGCACAAGCATTTCCATACGGTTCCTGAATGAATCCCAGAGTGATTTCATGAAGTAAAGCTACTTTAAGACATTGATGATTCACTGTGTTTTTTGTCTGTGGTCTTCAGTGATTAAAGTGGTGATGTCACAAGGTGTCAAGTATTATTCTTTAATACATCTTAGCGATGGGTTACTTGATAATTAGATAATTGTAGTCTGGCAAATCTGCAGAGCATCGTGCAGAGGAAGGTCTTTGTTTTCACCACAGAACGCGGCGAGGCTCTTCTTCACAGCTGTGTGAGGGAAAGTGGCAACATCAACATGACTCTTTCACCTGGTGTTCTACCTAAACTTTAACTTATCTTCCACTTTCCCCTCTAAACACCCCAACCTTCAGAGAACTTTATCAACCACTGCAAAGAAGAAGCAGTTCATTTGAAGTTGCAAGCAAACAGAGAGGATATGGACACCAGGGTTGAACATTTAGATTTTCTTTTTTGTTTACACCTTTAACACTGACTGAATTCAAGTTTAGACAGTGTACTGTAGTTGAATGAAGAAACTGCTATGAAGAACTGAGCATTAGTGCATTAGTCATGTCACTTAAATATATTTGTGCTGTTTATGAATGCATTTGGTTGTGATGCACTTCGGTTGCTCTAGGGTGACGGACAGATGTTATCTACTCAGCTTAAGGAGGTTCTCTGCACAGACGCATTCACAACAGCATCAAATCCTCTGCGTTATTCAGGCGAGAGGTGGAGCAGCCGGGTGCAGCAGGCAGAGGCCAGAAGTGGCATATTAACTCTGCTGCGGAGATCATGTGATTTTGTTTACAGCATCCCGACACCATCGTCAGCTCATATCACCACAAAAAGTATCTTCATCGGTGTCTACGCCTACGACTTCTCCCGGATTTCTACGGACTTTATACTATGAGGCCAGGCGTATAAAGTCCTGCAGAACCTCTTACTCAGACATTTGCGCTCACACATGCACCTCCTCTGGAGAATATACAGAGGAACTGTGGAATTCAGTGCATGTCTGAAAGCAGCTGAAGTGAATGTGCGCAGAGATCATCATCCTGACCTGGTTGTGTGCAGCCGTAGATGGAAAAAGATGCTTGACACATCCCCTCTCCAAACAATTCAGCCTGCGTAAGGAAGTAAGAAATGAAAAAAACCTTTGTGCACATGATGTTCGTGTGAAAGTTAGAGACACGGCTCCTTTCGAGAAGCAGGTGTCCAACTGGTTCTCTTCCTGTTGTTCGCTCTGTGATTATTGCGTCTCCCAGCCAGCTATGGTTCGGATTAGCATAACTGACAAGCCTGTTTACATCCGCTGTAATTAAAGCTGGTGCTGTGAGCCATGAGTCATCTCCGTCTGCACCACGTCATCAGATGGGAGTCTATGGTGAAGAGAGAAGAAAGATGGAGAGAGACACTGGGTGATAGTTAGGTAAAGTAAGATGGATATAAGAAGATCATGTTCAACTTAGTCAAACTGAAAGAAAAATACATGTTTACAGCCTCACCACTACTCATCTTGCACCTTATTAAATAAACTTAGTTTGAAGCATTTTTTTATTCCCACCCAAAAAACATTCCCAATGGTAAAAAGTTACAGTGATTTGTTGGATCGTTGTATCCATGGTCAAAATATAAAAAATGAAGATAAATGATAATGCTAAATGTTTATATAGCACTTTTCTAGTCTTGATGACCATTTAAAGCTCTTTAAAGTTCAGTTTTGCCTTTCACCCAGTCACACACACATTCATACAATGCATCTATGGCAGCACTTTCCTTACCACACTTCATTCATACACTACCAGCACAGTTGTCAGGTAGATAGAACCGCTAACCTTCTGGTTAGTGGACGTCCCACTTTATCTCCCGAGCCACATCCACCAGAGCAAACATCGGCAAAGCTTTAAAATGTTGGATCCCACTGGTGTGCATTTATTTTATAAAAAATGTGTATTCACCTTAAGAGAGTTTTAGCAGTTGGTTAATCCAAATTACAAAAAACTGCAAATGTATTTAACAGCTTTTTTTTGTGCTTATGCAGGTTTTCCGATATCTCTGAGATTTCAGCCTTCACCAAGGTATAATGTCATGTAGTTCAAATTTTGTTTTTTGTTGATCGTGAAAGACGTTTAAAAAAAACAGTAGCAACATCCCTCTGTATAAACAGTATCTCCATTATACACGAGATCGCTCAGATTACATATCAACAGTGATGTCTGAGAATTATCTAGAGTCACAAAGACACTGACTCTAGAAAGACACCCTGCTTTAAATTTCTTAAATGTGTTATTTTTTTCAATACTTTGCATTAGAAATTTAATTCAACTCACTTCATTATATATTATGTGGTGGCAGACACTTCAGAACAAGTCAAAAGAAAAACCATCTGCAGGACTAGTTTCCATGTGGTCTCCAAGATATCACTGAAAAAATATACTTTCTTGTAATTTGGGTGGACTGACCATTTCAGTGTAAAACTGATTTTGTGTTTACATGAAAATGGAAATCAACATTCAGTCAACATTGTGTCCCAAGTTCCTCTGTCGGCATTTTCTTTTGTATTTGTATTTACTTCATGGACCTGTTCTTTACCACAGAGTTGTGAGAGTTAAAGTTTCAGACTGGTGCTTTAAAATGATCAGAGGTCAGCCCATATATCCTACTGCAGTGCCACATGCACATATGCATCAGTGCTGCATCAAATCCCTCTCATATAGTATTTAATAATAGTGGCAAATTCAGTGACTGACAGAGAGAGGAAGCGTGCACTGCACATACAGTTGGCTTAGGTTATACATTTACACATATGCACACACAGGTACATGTCACCCTTCCTGTTGGAGGCGCAAGTGTGTTTGCATCGTGCACAGCTGCCATATCAAAACGTTATATATTTAATGCTTGAATGAACAGCCAGCTCTCGGTCTACATGAGTTAATCTACCATCTAGTCCCATAAACATCTGTCTGTCTGTGAAACACATCTCATCTTATCGACTTCACCCTTGGCATGTGTATTTTATGAACTAAACTATAAACTGAATAAACTACAGCAGAGGTCGGCTACTGGGTCAAACCTCGAGTCAAAATCGCTGCCAGATCATTTTGATAGTTTGATTATTATTATTTCACCCTATCAGAGTGCATTCACAGGTGTCAGGGTGCTGCCCCTCGGTCATGGTAACAAGATTCATAGGATCACTCCCTGTTTTGCAATTTGTCTTCAAAGTAAAAGCAAATCTGTTTTATTGCTGCAATGCATTATATTGAGCTACATTTCAGAGCTTTGTTGTGAACTAGGGCCTATAGATTGTGTGGGTTGCTTAAGAGACTTCTGAATTAGCCGACATGCAATGTATGTAAAAATAACACCAGTTAAGTAGATAAGTAAGAAGTAAATCCTTCAAACGTATATATATAAACCACACATGTGAACAGTAAGAAAGCAAATTCAATTTAATTTTATGAAAAAAACATTGACGATAGAATCTTCATTGCAGATGAACCAGGTAGGATGAACACTAAGTGTTCTAACTTCACCGTGCACCATAGTATATTGTAGAATTGTTTGATTTAGGACTCAATAATAACAAGGAATAATTCTGAAGCAGCTCTGGAGCATTAACACAGGTCAAGAAACTAGCCCATTCCACACAGGCAGGTTTAGAACAGGCACTGCACAAGTACAAGACAAATCTACATACTTTTTTTTTATCTCTCATACACTTTACATGTATACCTATCCATTTTCATCCTGCTCCCTTTGCATTTTCTCTACCTCGCTTCCTCCCATTTCCTATCTCTTTTCCATCCCTCATCCCCTCCCCGCCCTTCTTCCCCACGGACTAATGGCTACTCTTGTGTTGCACACCTTGTTGTTACTATTATCTGCTTTATTGAGCACAGTGCAGTGTCCACCGTGCACAATTCACCGACATTTCCATAGAGAAGAGGAAAAGGGGGGAGATATTAGTGGAGCAGCAAATGACTCATGACTTAGGAGGGGGCGGGGGTGGGGGAGATGGGTTGTGAGGGGTTTGGGATACCAGGACTGTTTTCTCCTTGTCCCATCTGTTTTTTGCACTTGTTTCACAGCTTTGAAAACCGTCCCTCACTGCGGCCGCATGAAGATTATCTCTCCCTTCTCCTTCCCTCTTCTTTTTCTTCTTCTCCTTCAGCTTCACCTCCTCCCTGGGATCCTTCCCCCCTCTCCTACCTTCCCGCTTCCCTGTCTTTCTCCTCCTCCGCTTCATCCTCCCCTCTACCTCTGCATTGCAAACTCCAACATTAAATTGTGATAGATGAAGAGCGGAGGGCATTCATACAAATCAATGACTTTAGTGTATGTGTCATTAGCCTGCACCACGCAGCCAGCGGTCAGCGTCATAAATCACGCCATGATCGGCTGTCGGCCGTCCCGCGCCGCAGCTGCGCAAACTGCATGCATTAGCCCACACCGGTTTGCCGGCCCAAACTGCTTACTTTAAAACAAGTAATAAGGCGGGGGAGGAGAGGAGCTTCCAGTTCATGCAGGACAACATGGAGTCTTTTGAGACTCAGTGAACTAGAGCTGATGACTCAGCTGCTCTGAGTTACGTGCACTGCAGCAGCCGTGTAATCATGTAACAATCGTACAACGCATGCATAGCGAAATTACATTTGTTTATTTTAGTGGAATGGGGACGTGATGGTAGACAACGAGATAAGCAAGGCCACCGTCTGCCCCCTCGTAACATGGGAGGAGGTTAATGATAAAATGCTTTCCCCTCATCCAGGGATCAGATTCATATGGACAAGGAAACATCGTTAGCAGCACATTATCTGATTCTTGAACTTCATTAGACTTAACAGGCAGTGTTTCAGTTCTACCTATGGGCAGAGAGGCTAATGTGACAAAGACAAACACTTTAATACACTTTAAACACAAAACTTACAAAGCCGTGCTCATGGCCTGTCACAGTAAAACATTGAGGACATTATCCGAAAGTAAACTGTCAAGAATTCACAAGCTAACAAAGTCACTAGAAAATATATACAGTAGCTTAACTATATATTTTGAATATTCAAGAAAAATCACAAACCTGTACAGAAACATTCTGGGGGGGAAAATGAGGTAAACTGGGCTGAAAATGCAGGAAATGTAGCCACTGCAGTTTCACGATGACCCACCTCTTTACAACACAGCAGAATATTCCTGCAAACAAACAAAGGATTTACAAGGGATTGTAGCATCGCTATGTTTCCAAATAATCTACAAACCTGCAGCATGATTCAGACTATAGTGTAATAAGCTACAGCAGCTGCCTCATGCTGACATCTCTACAGGAGGCCTCCCCTGCAGCAGAGCTATATAAAAGTTTGACTTCACGGCAAGAAGATTGTGGCTAAAGGCATCATTAATCAAGGCTGGTGCTCAATTAATCAAAAGAGGAGAGTCCTACTCCTGCGACCCTGCTATCCAAACCAGAACCTGGGTGTCAATACTAGCCTCAGGGAAGCAGCCAGCCAGAACTGCTGCACCGGTCCCAGTCAATAGAGAAGCCTGGAGATCAAGCTGTCCTCCCACACTGTTGTCCAGGGGTAGCAGTCACTGTCCACAGAGGGACAAGGCGCCTCGTCCAGTTGAAAACACAAAGAGTACCGGGGGATGTTCATAATTACACCAATATTATTCAGAGTGCTGCTCATAACAAAGATACGTTTCCTTCATTAGGTGGTTTTCAAAAGTTAAAAACAGAGTAGTAATGGGGTTATTTTCTGATACTGGAGGAATGATAACGGTTGAGCTTGAAACTGTTTAATGTGCAAAAATGTGGCACCCTATGTAAAAGCAAAGCTATACCTACAGCCTGTTTTTGATTGTCTTTGTCTCCTGAGAGACATCTGAGAAACATGCATGCAGATATAGTGCACGTGGATACAACTGTTGAAACTACAATTTGGTTTTACAGAGTAAAAAAATGTCCTAGCAACTTGGGCCACTGATATACCTGTTTTTAACATGCATTGCATTCTACAGCATTCAGGAATTAATCAGCAAAATGAATGTGTGCGTATGTTTTATTTCTATTTTTCAATTTTTTATTTATAGATATTGGCATTTGTCAACTGTCAGGCCTGTGATTCCTTTACACAGTCCCCCCTTTGTCTTCAAGTCAGTTTATCTGGATCGAACATAAACTTATTTTACTCATAAATGAATAAAAAACAGAAGCTGTACAGAATAACTACCCAAGTGCATCTCATGGGAGACACTGCATTTCATCTGAAGGAATTAAAAATAATCACCTATTTATGAACAAAGAAAGAGACGAGTTCTCCCTCTATAACTTTGCTATGCATGTCTCTATCTTGTAAAAGAAAAGAAAAAAAGTCAAGGGATCAATTATTATCATTCCTTCTTTGTGAAATTAAGTGTAAGTCACTCATTTATTTGATATCCCGACTTAATTTGATCTCTGAAGACTTGTGGAACATCAAGACGTTTTCACCAAAAGCCCAACTGCATCAAGACCTCATTAATATCTGCCTTCATTTAGAAGTAATTGGTGACCATGGCCGTGTGACGACTAACCTTGTTAGGCATTTGAACAGTTGACGTAAGGCCTGGCCTTTATGACTCCTAAATTAATGGATTTAGGTTGGTGGAGCAGTTTATTTATTTGAGTGTTGGAAAAATGCAAAGAAAACGATTGTGTCTAATAACCTGCTTGTAGATGTGATATTTAATGCACAAGAATTTGTCTTATTCATAAATACTTTATCCATTTTCAACATAATTTCAAACATTTAATTATTCAGTTTTGTAACATATCATACCATCCCTTAATTTCAAGATAGATACAGTAATAAGTAAAATTGAATCTCTAAATCTAATAACAAAATCAAATGATTAATGTTAAAACTGATTTTTTTGATTGAATATATCGTTTTGATCGTCAGTAAGCTGTTGAATCCACACCCACTACTATCTCTCTCTGTCTCCCACTACCTCCCTCCCTCTCTCCAGTCCGGGGGTGATATATAGCCATTGACACCATTAGACAAAGGTATTATTAGCAGATTAGGCTGAGCGAGGGAGCAGGGATGGGGACACAGACCGGGGGCCACGTTTCTTAAAGATGCCAGGCCCGTCGCTGGAATAACCCAGTAGCCCCCTTAACTATCGTCCCAATTACAGCAGCATCGCACTCCCGACACACACACACACACACACACACACACACACACACACACACACACACACACACACACACACACACACACACACACACACAGTGGGTCACGGAGGACAGTGAATAAATATTCCAACATTATCTCCTCTGGCGGAAGGGAGCAGGGAACAAGCAGGCCCACAGGGGATATGGCTGCCCCCATTGGTCCTCAGACTGAGAGGGTCTGGGAAACACAGAGGTAGCATAATGTGGGTTATCAATGAAAAAAACCTAGAATGGTCTAGGTGTATGGAAATGTCTGCCAGCTGGTTAAAAGCAGTACAGGTTCCAAGAGCTGAATTTATATGAATTATCCTATGTATAATTTAGAATAGGATATTGCAACTTAATATCCTCTGTTTGGTGAATATTGCCATCAAGACAGGTGTATTTACAGTGGTTGAACTTGATGTGTCTGTGTGACAGCTCACCACCGTTTTGGCAGACAATCCAAACGCACAGGGGTGTGTGGGCCTGGTCCATCCAAGTCAATGTCACCAACTGTACCTGAATAATGGGTGAATTATTGAAAATCAAAGGGCACCGACAGGTAGTGGTCAACAACCCAGACGGTAATCAACAATGATGCTACCTATTTATTTACATCCATGCCACACTGGCTGTGGATCTGCTTTACATTTCTGTGCACATGTTAACAGATTAGAGCTGGCACACCGGCTGTGGTTCTGCTGCGGAAGTCGCATTGCCCTTCTACAGATTTTAGGTCTCGCCAATTTTTTCCGCATTCCAGCAGAATAGACAAAGAAAATGATCTTTTAGCACAGTTTCAATGTTTATCTGTCGAATATGTCACTAACATAAATGTTTGCAATGTTTCCTGTAGCCTACCTGTTTCAAAATATAAACACTGTTTCTGTTGACTGAATCCATTCATTTGTTTTTAAAAGGTTTTTATTGTGAAATATTTGCAGGAGCAGAAGAAGCACGGCTTCATACTGAATAGTACTGGTATTTATTTGAGTATAGGACTACTTTTATACAAGTAAATACAGTAGTTATAAAAGAAACCTCAGAAATGTAATATGTAGTTATATTAAAAGTTAACACAAAGGACTTCAGGTGATTAGTAGTATCTCTGTACCCCTCTCTCTCTCTCTCTCTCTCTCTCTCTCTCTCTCTCTCTCTCTCTCACACACAAACACACACACACACACACTCACACAGTTACGGCCATTTTCAAGGCAAACTATGTAAAAAAATAGCGTCGGCAGTAGCAGCTCTGCTGCAGAACCAACTACCTGGCCACTTGAATACCTGTTTTTAACATGCATCGCAGACTACATTTTTTTGGAGCAATGTTTATTCATGGCTCCAGGAAACAATGCTACGCAGCAGCAAAATGCAATTCAGCATATGGTTGACGGTGCCTTAATTAGTCCTATAGTCTCCTGGATACACTAAAAGTATCCCAGCAACAATGACAATGACTTCACACACATCGTCTACACACAAGTATCTTCATTCCAAAATATTTTGAGTTCTCTTTTAAACCCACCTGAGGGTGTGGACAAACAACAAATACTGCCCCTCAGGAACTCAGTTTTTTATCCTTTAGTAGCATTTTTTATTAAAAACATACATCAATAAAGACATTCAACACATTTGGCACCTCGCTCATTCAGGTGCAGCACTTGTGAGGCACCACAATGGCTAGACTCAATAAGTGTAATCATCATACTGCTAAAGAGAATGATTTGGAGTCCTGTAGATGTTTAGTATAAAAACCTTGAAAGATTAACATGAGAATAAAGCACCTACTGATTGTTGAATAGGCTCATGAATATGAGAAGTATGAAAAAAGGTCAAAGGTCAGAAAGTTTAAAGCAGCTGTTGTTCTCATGGTTACACCAGGAAGTGAACCACAATGTTCAAACTTGAAGACACAGAAGAGAACTGTAAGTTTACACAATCATTAAGTGTGAAGTCAATTTCTATTTTCCCTACTAAACACACTTTCACTAATGCAATATGTGATCCTTAGCCTCTGCTACTTTTGTTTTTAATTATTTCTAATGTGACATTTTGTACATACAAGGATTTCATCTGACAGCAAGAGTGTGAAAGTCTCTATTTCTTTCTTTCCTCCTCTCTCGTTCTCTTTCGCTCTCTCGCTCCTTGTTTTGCTTTTATGCTTTTAGTCTTGAAGGAGCCTAATGAGCGTGTGCAGAGGGCTGCTCTCTCCCTGCCCTTAAATCAGTAATTGGTTTCAGCGCCGAGACTGTCAGGAAATTAACACATCACATGGTGACGGCTGTTCACATTTTTCCGCGGCATCCTCCGTCATGTGAACGGCCGCTGATTTGCCAGTGAACATCACAAACGAGTGGCTGCTAATCAAGGGGCCACTCTCAAGGGCAGAGAGCGGCCCTCTGCTTCCATTCCCTCTCTGCGTTAAGGAAGCAAAGAAGTAAGTCGAGAAAATGACTGTGGCGTACTTTGTGTGCTTGAGTGTCGCCCATTAGCTGATTGGTGGGAGTGCATTGGAGAGACGAGCTGTTGAGTTACATTGTTGCAAGGTTTGAAAAGTTTTACATTTTCAGTTGTTCTTGCTGGTGGCAATGCGTGCAGAGATCTTGCACATCACAGTGTGTTATTGGCATGTGCTTGAGACCAAAGACTGTGGTGAAAGAAACAACAAATCCTGTCGAACACGCAAGTGGTCGACTGTGGGTGCTTGTGTTGCTTTGGTCCTCTCAATGAAACAAGACCCTCCTGCTGTTTCTGCTTGACAACTTGATTTACTTGTAATTTCTAAGTCACTTAATACAATTCAGACTCACAAATACATTGAACAGCTACAATTAATATTAAAAATAAAACTTTGATAACATGTAATGTTAAAGGTTTGTTTGTGATGCAATGATAAACCTACAGAGTTGCCAGATGACTCGTTCAGAGCCTTCCAGGTCATTAAGCACTTTTGGGTTTTATCAATGCTATTCAGGTTCAGTCTAAATAACAATTCCACCATTATAACTACCATTAATATTCATTTGTTGATTTAACATGATCCACGCTTGTGTCGTCATTTTGAACGAGAAGCTCCTCATTGATTTGGCTTGTTTGCATGATCACTAAACCACTGATAACACAGGCATTGAATCATTGTGATAGCATCAGTAACACCAGTTTATACCAAGGTGACATGAAGAACTCTCTTTATAAGGTGCTCAGTGCTATGCTGTTGATTGGGGGTTGGTCAATCTGTGTTGATTTGAGGAGATAACATCGAGGAAAGAGATACAACTGAAGATTAAACTTGATAAATTCCAGACAACCATGAACTGCTGTATGGCCAATCAATCATTTGATGAATCCACCAGTTCTCCCAGTGATTACATATTATTTGAAAGAGGGACCAACTTGTTGCATGCAGAGCTAATAGTTCTCATCTTAACTCAAATTCAACGTGTCCTGTTACTGTATCTCATTAGCTAAATGTTGCGTGGCATGACGATGGCAGTGGTTCTGTTCAATGAAAAGTCCCTCTACACCTTTAGGCCCACAGAGCACGTACATCACAATCCTTGGGCCTGTGGTGCATGTTTGTGACTGTGCACACACGTGGCTAGCACAAACACAGTGAACTGATGTGGTAATATGGTTCTTTACACTTCAATTTGTTACATAAAAAAAACATCTGGTTCCAAAAATCGAAAAATGAGGCTGGTGGGCACGATGTTAATCTGATAACAAACTGCTATGTTAAGAGATTGATGGAATAGGTTCATATTTAGGCCAAAAGTCCTTTTCTCTGCCAGAATATTAACATACATCTTGTGTCTGTCTTCTTTAAAGTGAGAAATAATTGCCTTACTTAATCTTAGGGTTACTTATAGCTATGCACAAAGAGAAGTGTGTCAATAAAATGTCACTGAGATTGTGTCTCTTCTCTTTGCATTGCTACACAGACACATTCCAAAACATGTACACAATGTGCACAATTACAGTACACAATTTGTTTTATCATTATGATTGTAACTACACCATTATTGTGTGGAGAAAATAAAAACTGAGAAGGTGTGAATAATGGAAGATTAGATTATTTTGTACCCGCAATGCAGATATAAAATATTTCTGCTTGTCTTTTCATTAGCTAAAAGAAATCCGCGGCTGCATATGTGGACGAGCGAGGTATAGTGTGCACTTGTGCGTGCATGAGCGCATGTCTCAAACAGAATGAGAGAAAGTGAGAGCGAGTCCAGGACATCTTATAAATCCCTCAAAAACTACAGCCGGATAATAGCCCAATTAACCTTTTCATTCTTCTCCACTCGTCAGCGAAATCCTTGCCCTCGCCCCCCCCCTCTCTCTCTTTCTTCCTCTCTTTTTGTGATGAACTGAACTTCCCGTCCTCTCCTCTCATCCTTCTCCACCTTTGCGGGAGATCTGAGCAAAATGGAGTGAGCTTGACCCTTCACACAATAGAAATTCCAACACTTGTACAAAATAACCAGGTTTTATTCGTCTGATGTGATTTGCTGCCGTAACATCTCCTCTCTTTGTCTGCGCTGACCTTATTTATGAGGGTGACTCAGTGAGGGACCAGTGTCTGGATTAGAGTGCAGAGCGTGGAGGGGTACAAGACGAGGTAAGAGGGATCAGGGAGGAAAGATTCAAATGTGAGGACACTTAGTGGAGAATAGGGAAGGTTTTTGGAGGGGGTGGTGGTTTCTAGTGTTCAACACCAACTGCTGCAGCCGGGACTTTGTACAACCTGTAAATCCTAAAGGCACTTTAGCTCAGTATGTCTGTGCAGAGATCAGTTATTAATACGGCATATCAAACTTTTAATATCACATGCCTGTGCCTATATGTGCATGTTTGTACATTACTGTTTATGTGCTTAACTACTGTATGGTCTTGACTGGTGTTTTCCTGTACATCTTCAACATTAAAGGACTGGTTCACCCATTTCTCAGAAATAGAAGAATGGATCTCACAATAAATCAGAGACTAAATGTCATCCTCTGTATGAGGGTAAGTCACACAGGAAAGATCAAACAACAAACACAACAAAAAAAAACTTCTTTAAGGGTAGGTCCGGTTTCCCTTAGGTGAGAGGTGTGTGGAAGCAGAGATCAGAGCAAACCGTGGATAGATAAACAGAACCTGCACGGTTTGGGAAATGATTCCTGTCTGATAAAGGAAAACTGACTCAAACACCAGTGAGCACAGGAAAGACAATAGTCTGTTATTTCTCCTTCCATCTCACTTGTGCTTAATACCATTAGTCACAAAACCTTTATTGGGGTCGAATGTTTTCATCACTCTTTTGGCCCCTCTGTAATATTCACAGACTGAATCCAAAAAGGAGCTGTGCATGTTCTTCAATATGCTTAACCCATCAGGTGCTTTAATAACTCCTGCACCTGCTGGTGGGGAGTGGTCATCATGAATATTGATTTACAGTTTTCTTTTTTTCTTTTTACTGCACTTTGTATGAAGTTAATCCATTGATTGATTGATTGCATTGAATTGAAGCAGGACAGATGTAGATATCCTTATGGCAAATATTCTGTTTCCTGCTCTGATGTTTTCTATTAGACCCTGATAAATAACCCAGGCCTTTAAACTGCACACATCCTCAGGGTTTCTGTCGTACATTTGTATCCTGTCTTTTGTCCAGAGCCTGTGGAGTATTAGGACTAGGTATGAGAGAAATACTTTTTTTTGAAATTTTGCATTTTGAGAACAATGTGGAACCAAAACATAGGGGAAATATTTTCCATATCAAAATCAGAATGTCAAAAATTTGATCAAATTAAAACTTTGATTAACTACATGTTTTATTGCATATGACTGCCTCGACAAAAGGCCTTGTGTACAAAATAGTTTTCAGTAACAAGGACATTTTTTTTTAATCTTTTAGCGATAAACACAGGGTGGGGATCATTGATAAGACTTTAAAGATATTGTGCTGAAAACTGTGTCTGTGCAGAAGAAGAAAACACACAAGCTTAGAAGACGTGGCTGCATGTAATCTGAAATAGACGCTGATGGACACATGTAATATTGATGGTTACACCAACACACCAAGGATGTAGCACTGTGGCAGCTTGCACAGCTGCCAGTCACTCCCCTAACTAGATTAGACCCCCCTCCTATTTCTGACCCTAAAGCTGTTCCATACCCGAGACACAGGAGACATTGTACAACCATGTTGTCATATCAGCAGCCATTATTCCCAGGGTAAACACACAATATGACATTAGTCGTGAAGTGCATTCAAACAACTACAAACATTAATAAATGCAATTAAACTAAATTTAGTTATTTTATCATTTGTAAAGGCACAGGGTTTGCACATGTACACACGCACAGGTTCAGACGTGCACACAAACACACAGCTTGTGTCACTTGTGTGTCACTCATACGTTTCCCGGTCCTGCTTTGTCAACTCGCTCATCAGCACACCTAGATCCTGGTCTCGGCTGTCACCTCGCCTCTCACATGCTCTGCCGCCACCCAAAGTAAATACCTCATTAATGCTCCTCCACACCGGTCATTGTATTATTAAACCTTTTCAATGAGGAAAACAGCAGGATTTACTATTTTAATATCAGAACTTCGCACCATCTTTCTTTACTATAAGAAGAACAGATTTTTTTCTTCTTCTTTAAATCACTAAAAGGACATCTCATTTCTTTTTTTTATGTTTTCATCTGCATTTCTTTGATGGTTGGCAGGACTTAATAAAAACTACTGGACAGATTAACTTGGTGACAGGAGAGGGCAGATCCAGGATTTTGTTTTCACTTCCTTTAGCATTGTGAGATGGTGTTTTTCCACATTGTTAGTGGTGTAACTGTTTCTCAGGGACAAATTCATGGATCTTGATGACAAATAATCTGGTATTTTACGGAACTGATATTTATGAGTGCAGATCCAATCTGTGTGGGTTTAGTGAATTTACATTTAGTTTCTTAAGGGGACTGTTGTATGAGGTATGAGCTGTCTGAGTGCTCTTCTAGTTTATTACATTTTTTTTGTAATTTGTGCCATCATATGATGACCTCAGTGTATTTTACCTTCTTTGTCGGTGATGCGGATAAAAGCATCGAGGCAACAGCCTGAGTGCAACAAGTTTGGAGATGGGACAGATACAGTACGCCCTGTTTGGACAGCTGAACAGATGTCATCTCACATTCCTTATACAAGCAGAGACAACACAAAGGAAAAGGAAATGCTGGCATTACATCAGGCTTTTCACATTATTCCCTCAGCACTGAGCAGTGGGTGTTAGTGTGTTTGAGTGAGTTTCATCTGAAAATTGTCAGGGGATACGAAAAGTCTATTTGGGCCTTGTCTTCCAGTGTGTGTGTGTGTGTGTGTGTGTGTGTGTGTGTGTGTGTGTGTGTGTGTGTGAGTGTGTGATTCCGTTGGCATCAAAATGCTTTTGCATGAGCAAGTGACACCCCAGGGGTAGAAAACATAGTTATAGTGGGGGGGAAGGAGGAAAGTAGGAAGAGACAAAGAAACACAATGTGATATTTCTTGATTTTGACAAGCGCCCTGCCAAGGTGAAATTGCGTCTGATGCTCGTCTGTGGCGTGGCTCTGCCGCTCCCCACGACACCCTGTACATGAAGTTAGTGCTGTTTTCAATCTCATCTCTTTTCAAATGTGGCGCATGGGCCGCGGAGAGAGGTGGCTGCCGTGTCTGGCGTGTTGGGTGAAATTGGACTGCCTCTCCCCATTATTGTAAACATCATGCCACCAGACAGGTCGCAGGGACGCGGGATGAGGGGGCCTTGCCTGGGAGAGATCTGCTAAAACACATCCATTAAGGCCCAAACTATTTTTGATTTACATGTTCAGACTCCTTAAAACTGTCACATCCACTGCCTAACACCCCCCCCATGCCTCCTTTGCTCTTCCAACACACACACACACACACACACACACACACACACTTGACTGCCTGCGTTTGTCGCCGTAAGAGAAAAAGTGATGTTTCTTTTTCTTTCCTTTCTCCTCCTGCTTTCTTGTTCCCATCGAGGAAAAAAATCCCCTCTTTCAGTATCAAGGGCAAAACAGCACAAGTCAACATCAGTAGTGTGGTAAATAATAGGCAGCCAATCGCATGTGTTGGTCTCTACCTCATTACCGTGTATGCAGAACTTAATGACCTTAACGTCAGTACAGTCTGCAATCATCTGTCATGGCAGCAATTAATTTCATACAAGGCCCATGATGGTGGCAGACCATTTAAAGTTTCTTATTGTAATTTATATCGGGGATGGGTGGTGGAAAAAAAATACATATATGACAAATACGGTATAACGCTAAATAGATAACAGCAGAAAACATTCATTAAGAGAGTCGAGGACAAAAAATCGCAGATGAAAAGGAGAGAGGTAGAGAGCAAAGCCAAGGTTGAATCATAATTAGGAGGATAATGTGGCTTAAAAGCGAGAATATATTAACCTTAACTCTATGTGGCAAAACAATGCGAGAACAATGAAGACTTGAGCATGAACAACATGAATAATTATGACTATCTTTCTGTGAGACGACTGTGCAAATAATTAAAAAGGAAAGGCACTGTAGCTTTCGAATGCTCAAACAGCAGCCAATTGAAAACTGCGCTTCACAGAAGCAAATGCCGTTTTCAGCTACTTGTAACAGAGAGTCCAGCTCCCTCACAACTCTGCTGTATACATTAACATCCAACTCTGCCGCATTAAACGCTAAAGGTGCAGGAGAAAGGCTTGAAACTTTTCTTCGTAAAAAAAATACCCAGAACCTGTCTCTTCAAAATGCACCGCATCTTTACTTCTGCGTGGAAATCTGATGTTCTGGTGATGTGCTAGTTTCACCTAAAATATCTCAGCAAGGTGCGACTGTTGCCACTGGGCAGACCTGTGGAGAGTGGAGCCGTTTCAAGTCATGAGTGATATGAATAACACTGAACGGCTTCTCAGAGGAGCTAACACATATTGAGATAATTCATTTATAAAAACATCTGTTTCTGTACCACATTCTTTCTCAGTATTTGGCAATAAAATCTATTGTGATGCATATTTCTGGACAACAGAAATGATGCTGTTCTACTTCCAACATTAGATCTTATGAAAACAGATATGAATACATTTTTTTAAGTGTTGAAAGCTAACCAGGTCATTTCAGAAAAAGAAGTGTTCTTGGTTCTTTATTTTACAGTAAAAAAAAAAAGGGAAGAAAGAGGCAAAGAAAATAGATATTCCATAAGTGCTCTTTAAGTACACATGATGTGGAATATTACTGCAATCCAAAGGCCTATGATTAGGTTCTTTTTTTGCTAAATAAGAGTATATTACACCATTTATCAAGCGGGGAGGAAATGGTGACATGACTTCTACCTCACATTCATCATGATTACAGAGGCATCAGTCCTAGTTTGTGTCTTAGGTCATGATGTAGTTGCCTTGTGTGGATGTGCTGGAGTCTAAAAGCAAAAGGCGAGGGGATCCTCTCTGGCACATTTGACTGGCACAGGGTCAGTGTGTGGAATTCATGAACCGAAACCGAGTGAAACTGTGTGTGTGTGTGCGGTGTGCGTGTGTGTGTGTGTGTTTGGTTTTGAATCCAGGTCATTGTTATTTGTCATACAAGAAAAGACACATTGTTGTCAGGCAGAAGTAAGACAAGGGAGAAAGGAACAAACATCATTGCACCCATGAACTGCAATACTCGTATTTCTGTTACCCAGTGCTACTCATTACAGATTCAACTCCCATCCAAATGTTTGCGGTAAAATGTCGCCCCTCTCTCACGCTCCGATTTTGCAAAATGGGGCCAAGTGGGACCTCAAAGTTTCCGACTTACACATGTCATTTACCTGTCAGTGCCCACCATGTTTAAATAGCAAATGCACTTGCAGCCATCATGGGAGGGTTGGTCTTAAAGTGAGGTGTGGTCGAGTAGATTGTTGCTGCTGTCTTGAGGCAGTGGAAAGCGATTATGCTTCTGATCAACAGAAACCAGAAGTCAGTGTCTCAGTATTTTATGGGGTGGCTGTGGCTCAGGAGGTAGGTGGTTCAATTGTACTGCGCCCAGCAGTGCATAAATGGTGTGCGATAGAAAAGCGCTGCACACAGAAGCACTGCATGAATATGTGTGTGAAATGGGTGAATGCGATTTGTACTGGAGTAGAAAAGTACTTTATTAATGCTGTCCATTTACCATTACAGGTGCACAAAGCACAAAGCAAACACACACACACACACACACACACACACACACACACACACACACACACACACACACACACACAGCAGAAGTGGATATGGACAAACCCAACATCATCCTAACTTCACACGTGCCTTTAGACCGAGATCATTCAAATAGAACCTTAGTCATAACTCATTCAAATCAAAATAAACAGAAATCTCACAAACTATTCTTCACTAGCAGCACGGTTGCTAGATCCCTGAGTCCATTCAACAAAAACATCCAGGCAAAATGTCGAAATCATGACTTAAATTATAATAAAATTGTATCAATTCAGAGAACATTCCCAATAAAATAGTAACGCAAAAAAGTATAAAAAATGCAGCATGAAGATTTTCGTTTGTTTCTTTGTGTTACATGCCTAACACATACAATCATAGGCCAGACATAAACTAACGAGGGGCAATGTGTGTAGTACACGTGAGTCCACAGCAGGGTGGCAAACTGGGAAGGAGGATACGAGAGGTCGCACAATTTCTTCAATGAAAATCGTGAAAAAAATTAGTGAAAAAACAACAAACAAAAAACCACAACTTTCCTTCATTTTCATCTGTGCCCTCTCTAACACATCCAGCTTTGTTCACAGAACGATCTTTGTGCAGCGACAGACTCAAAGCACCAAAATACAGATCAGGCCTTTGATATCGCCTGAATTGAACTTGCCAGTATCAATCAGTCCGCCTGCCGCTCGTCCCCTATGGACTATGACAAAAACATCTATCTCCTCGCTGCTGCTCGCGATGATGCAGCCACAGCATCTTCAATCTGCAATGCAAAATTAACCTCGGTTTTATGTAGACGCGAGGGAGGAAAGAGGGGAAGGAGGGAGGAAACGCTAGTGTGTGTGTGTGTGTGTGTGTGTGTGTGAGTCTGTGTAGTAATTCAATGAAAAACCATCGACAATAGCAGAGTTCAAACCCTGTGTCATTCCATTACTTGTTTCTGCCGCCCTTGAAGAAGGCCTGAGCTCGCACACATTATAACACAAGTTATGAATGACAGCTGAAGAGTCACACTGCACAGACGTGAAGGGAAACTACTTTGTGACTGTGTGTGTGTGTGTGTGTGTGTGTGTGTGTGTGTGTGTGTGTGTGTGTGTGTGTGTGTGTGTGTGTGTGTTTCCGTTTTACCAACGTTCGTGTCTGCACTGATGCAAAGGAGAAGGATGTTTAGCCGTCGATCCGGGCAAAGATGACTCCCTCTTTGATGAAAAGGGCTGCCGAGGGTTTGCCGTTGTGTGGAGAAGGGAGGATTTGAAATTGTCTCCCAGTGATTGTGATTGCCAAGCGCAGGGCCAGGCCATTATATCACTGAATCTTTGTTAAGCAGCCCCTGAGAGTGGCTGACAGCATAATTAATCTTACCATATGAACAAAGGGACCCACTCAATAGTACTGATAATGCTTATTAAAAAAAAATACCCCCCCAACACACACATCCACACACACACTTATACACAAACACACACATGTCCACTGTTTCGCTCTGAGAGGGGAAGATGCTGCGATGGTTGTGGCATCATTATCTTTGTGCTTATGATTTTCTTTTAAAGGGGATGTGGAGTGAGGTGGAGGGCAGGTTGGAGAGGGTGCGTGGGTGGGTGGGTGAGGGGGCAGCTGGCAGAATGATGGATCACTCCATGCGACAGTGAACAATATTAAACAATAATAATGTTTGTGTGATACCGTCCACCAAATAGTTTTAATTAGAAACTTAAGATTAGCACAGTCTTTCCCCTCATGTGAGTATTCAGCAGCAGTGGGATGAGGAGATAATGTGGATGTAACCCCCCCTTGCCATACTGCACACCACCCCTACACACACACACACACACACACACACACACGCACGCACGCACCACACACACACACACACACACACACACACACACACACACACACACACACACACACGCACACATTATTTAAGTATATTCAAGCCTCTAATCGTTGCAGATAGTTTTGATATTCTAATTATTTATTACTGAAGTTTATATTATAGCAAGATTCTACATAAAATTTAAATCATTATCCCAAAATTAATAAAGATATTTTCCAATATCAATATAATGACGGATGTATCCCAAAGCCCAATTCAACTGATTCAAATCATTGTGTTCCAGCATAATTTTTATTTTAATTATTTAATTATTGTTCTATGTTTTATTTATGTATTTTTTTTACAAAACTGTAAAACTGCTGCAAACACAATGTTGTCATGGATATGTGAGAGTTTTTCTTTTGAGCAGGTTGGCTTCATTTCCCATCATGTTGTACGTCATGTAAGAACGCGTGACCATTCAGGGCTGAAAACTTTTGATGCCCGTGTGCTGAGGCCAAATAAAGATTATGATTACTGCTCCATCTTTATAAGAAAGGAATACTGTTGTATCAGGATTTGAAACACACACCATTTGAAATAGTACAGCATTAAAATGAATATAGCATTATTGAAAACCTTCAAGATCTGATGATTGAGAAACTGCAGTGGCAGTGACCCTGAGACTGAAGCAGCTATGTGGAATTCAGCCATCATTCATTTTATTGTTTATTCTCCTGCTTTTCCTGACATGTCAAAATGTCCTCTGTGATACTCCTACTAGGATAAAACAACCCGCTAGACATTTCCAGTGGCAGTTGCACCCTAACAAGATGAACTGCTTCAGCAGAAAAGTCAGAATTAAATGTTAAATCACGTAATAGATCAAGTGAAATGCCAGGAGGGTTCTTCTACATGGACTTTTTCCATTTGATTTGCTGTCACATTTTTTTTTATCATACTACAAAGCATTATGTAAACAGCTCCTGGTCATTTGTTTTTAATAAGCTGTAAGTATATACAGTAGAATAAAAACTATTCCCATGTTATTCAAAACTTTGTTTCAACTTCACATCAGGACTGAGTTCATCTCTCTTTCTTCGTCCTCTCACTTTCTTTTCTTCTTCTTCTTCTTCTTTTGTAAAATGTCAACTTTGCTAACATGTCACAAGGAACAAAATTCTCAGTCCAATTAACGCTTGAGTGAATGTAGCCAGTCGAGTGAACTACTGGGTACATCCACAAGGAAAATGTAAAGAATGTGAGTTACAGAGAATATTGGGTTTGTGTGTTTGACTGAAGGCTCTGAGAAGCAAGGTTGTTCCGAATTCTAATTTATTTGTGAATTGACTTCAGTGAAATTAACCACAGTCCTTTAAAACAAATCCCCTTTATCCGCTCTCCCTCCCACTCTCTGGGGCTTAACTGGACGGGCTAACAGTGGGGTGGAGCAGTCTAATTCATCAGAAACAGGTCTCTCCCTCCCTCTCGCTCTCTATCACACACACACATGCACAAATACGTGGCCACGAGATCATTTCTGCAACCACAAAATCACTTTAATATATTCCCAGTGCTACTTTTGAATATTAATAAAATATCAATTATTAATTTTGCCTTTGGCATGGCAAGATATACCAGTTTTAATTAGTATACTGTACTCTTTCACAATTAAAAAATAATTGATGTCCATACATGTGGGCATTTCAGTGTGATGGTGTTTCTTGTTGTTATCAACAGAGGCAGTGGTGAGATGATGCAGGCTCTCTTGCTTCTCCTTCTTCTTCTTCTCCTTTCTCTTGTTCGCACTTTCAGATGCACTTTAGGGCCCGAAGCTATCAGGTCCCATTATGATAAAGTGCAACATCAAAACTAGATAATGAGACAGATTCGGGCCGTTAGAAAATGGAGGGAAAGATGCTGAAGAAGAAAAAGAAGGGATGCTGATGAGAAGGAAGCGATTCTGTTTATGCTCGATGTTGTGAAGATGCAGATATTTACTGTAGATGCACAATCAGACTCGGCTGACCTCACCAATTGCCACCAAGACGATTATCGAGATGGCTTATTTGGCTTTTAATTAGAGAAAAAAAGTTGCTTATGCTATTGCATTTTATTTGCTGACCATAACTTTTTTTTACTTTTAGTATTCAAATATTTGTACACAGCAATATGAGCCGGCCACATGCCTTTATTTGACCTTTCAGCGTGTTACTTAGTGATTCATCTCTCTTTCTATCTGCTTTGCCTTCCAGTGTGCATTTTCCCTGTGTGTGCAGGAGGGAGAGTGTGTGTATGTATCCTCTGCATGGTGAAGTGGCAGATGGAAGTGTGAGAAGCAGGAAATCTGCTCCTGTCCATGTCAGTTCTGCTCCACGGAGCTCTGATAACTGAATAATAATCCTCCCAGTCTGTCTGCTGCTCTCTGCGCTCCCTTTTCCTTCCTTTTACAGCTTCTGACTGTCTCTTTAAGGTTTGTTCTATCTGGGGGTTTAATTTGTGACAGGTCCCGGTCCAGTCCTTCTGATTGAACAATATGCTGCTCATCTAGCAGGTGCACTCAGTATAGGGTTGTCTGTGGTAACTTGTTGTTCAGTGTGTTCCAGGCACTTCATTACTTTTTTTTCCTCTCTTGAAGAACCAGTTTTCTTCCCGATCTGCTCCTATAGCCCAACCAGTGTGAGTGGTTGTTTCGAAAAAGTTTCTGATGAGACACCAATTTAGAATCATAATGAATACATCCATGCCACCATATAAATTGCAAATATGGCAAATCATTTGCATTTGTGGAAACAAATCTGGATTTCTTTGGGTTTCAGAGTCATCAAGCCATTGGTAAATGCCGTTTGTTGATGTCATAAAAAGCTCCAATAGGACAGTAAAATACGACTAAGACCCATACATCATGCGACTAATGTCAGAAAACTCCATATGCCCTAACTTGTTCTTTTTTGAATTAATGTAATCAGAAAATGCTGTATGGCAATGTCTCAATGACTATTGTCTTTATTGTGTTAATATCAGAATACTGGTGTGTATGTAAACATGTTCAATATTTGTCTTCTTCCTGGTCTTTTTTCTCTTCTGTCTACAGTTTTTTAGAGCCGTACCATGTTCCACCCTCTGCACAACAATAGCAAAAAATTTGCAAAACACAGTCAGACACTGGAGCCCTGTTCAACTCATAAAGCTGAAAAAGTGATCGCGTGACCAAATTGTATAATCAGAGTGTGCTTGTTTGGGTAGTTGTCATTAACTGCTTAGTATATCACATCAAGAGGGCAAATGAAAGTGCCACTGCAAGAGGTACATGATGGAGTCCAGGCATAAACTCCACCGTGTGTTCTTAATAGTAGCCTGAGCACATTGTTAATAACTGTAGACTGCGAGGACAGTTGAATACTGTAAATAGTGGTATTCAAATATGTATAGAAGGAAGTGTTCTGATCTGCTTCCCAAGAGCTCCACCCATTGTTCCGTTTAAGGTTATACTATGTCCTTTGAGCAACACTACTTCTTAAGAGCAGAGTAAGATACTACAGTGACTCAGGCCGGGACTAGCTGGTTAGTATGCTAAATTCAGTTAATGTAAATATCTGTAAAAACTAGAAGTAAACCATTGGCGTTAGTTTCCACCATTGCTGACAGCTCTTTGAAAGTACATGAATAAAGTTTCATGCTGAACTCGCAACATTTTTTCGAGACTGGTAAGTTAAAAGCTGCTCTGTAGTAAAACAGTGGTGGGTCACCTCATGGTGTTCCAACCACAAAACATGAAAAGTACAAAAAGGAAGATAATGGCAACAAACGTGTGGAGAAATAGAAGGGCCCCCACTTGAGGGTCAACAGGGCAAAAAAAGAAAGACAATAAAACGACAGCTGAGTTTCCTTGGAGATGCTTTACTTGGCTTTTATTGCCATAGGTCTACCATTTGCATTCTTACATTTGTCAGTCCTTGGAAAAAATTGGTAATTCATCAGTATGGTTTCTCTTTAGATTGCTAGCTTGTTAGCTCATTAGCTCATCAATATGTAACCTTGCTCAATCCCGACTACCAGGCCTCAGATTGTATGTGTAGCTAGCTTGAGTTATCACCACTCTGAGGGGAGAAACTTTACCGTTGCCAGTCAGTGTAAAGCTAGCTCCACAGACAGATGTTTTTAGTCCTATTAATCAGACTTGACATGCTGACTTGACAAAGGTGGACTGCACAATTGCTGGTTTGCACTGAGATAATGATCTGAGAGTGAGTGAGAGCCATTAGCTGTCTGGGGGGTTCGGCCTCCACTGGCCTTCACTGATTTGACTCAATTCAAAAAGGAAACAATTAAAACCACTTGCTGTTCAGAAAAGTCTTGCTTTACTAACCTGAGCATATTTTATTCATGTCTTATTTGTTTGTTTAGTGGTTGGAAATGTCTACCACAGGTTGCTCTCACATGTGCAGTGGGGCTGAGTTCACATGCTGTGGGAACTACAGGTCTGTAAAGGATCAGCAGTTGTTATGTATGAAATGTACATAACAAACTAAATGTCATGTCTTAGTAGTTGAAAAGATTGGTATCCTTGTATCCTTGTTTTTGGTGCTTGATTTGCACACATCCACACACACACACACACAAACACACACACACACACACACACACACACACACACACACACACACGACACATATATATATATATATATAAGTTTCGGGTAATTTCTTTTAGGCTCCAGAGATCCAGTACAGGTGTGGCTGTGATTCATTTCATTTTTCTTTTTCTTGTTAATTTAAAATTTAAGCTTTGCTAAATTTAGCACACTTCACTTGAACTGCATGGACGGCGGTATGGTTTCAGAAGAATGTGTGCATGTGTGTGTGTGTGTGTGTGTGTGTGTGTGTGTGTGTGTGTGTGTGTGTGTGTGTGTGTGTGTTTTGAAGGAGTTGAACAATTAAATCAGTAGTTCTTCAAACAAACAATTAAACTTTGCATAATGTTCTACTCTTTTTGAAATAAACCTATATTGCATGTAATTAATGTAATAGGTTCCCCTTACTGATCATCATAGTCTCACTTTATGAATGTAAACCTGATACTTGATGACAGCTGTTGACGGCACTGTCATCTACCACCTTTGATTTGTAGGGTTTTCAGACAGTATTATATTAAATATTGTCATATGGAGGCCAAATCCAAATTCAGACAAGGTATTAGTAGTATTTTTTTTTGTTTTTTCAAGTTCCTGCACAGTTTCCTGTCAGTCTGTGTACAGCCTCCACAAGCTCCACCAATCAAACAAAGTCTGAAAGGCAGAACCCAGGGCCGAAAAACATTAACACTAAACACAAGCTGCAGATTGTAAAGCTTACTGATGTGAACAGATGTAATATCTTGACACTTTAAGAAGGCACAAGTTCTCTCACTCTGGATTTTGGTCGCTGGGTTGTAAGATGTTTTTTTAGAGAAATGTATGTATGTGACTAAAACTGTGTCATTGTAAAGATGAATTAAACCCTCTGTACCTTAGTATAGTGTATAGGTAGTATAGGTACATTTAGAATATGTGGGTCCATGTGATTTTGGCTTTAGCAGTAAGAGGCCTGTCACCTTCACTGATTTACCAACTGCCATTACCTGCTAAAATAGTAATTATAAGGCTCCTCTTCTATTTTTCTCCTGAGTTTTGGAGTGTAGTGAAGTGGTGGGGGTGGGGGGGGGATGGGTCCAGAATCGAGGGATTTATGATAGAGACACATCCAGGAATGGAAAACCAGAGAGGGTAGACAGAAAAAGTAGGAGATTTTACAACACTTCCCTGATGGCGCTGGCATGAGATTTGAGGGTTTAATATTGCATGTGTTTGATTTTTTTTTTCCTTTTTTGTGCAATTGACCAACATGACATGCCTAACTGTATAAATGGGCTGCTTTATGATGATAAGATCACTGGCTAATAAGATATTTATGTGACACGCTGACGGATCCATCTCCTCCCTTCCCCATCCTGCCATCTTCACGCCTCGCCGAGCCGGTGAGGATCAAACGCAAATTCTCCAAATGGGGTCGTTAAATGGAGAGGAAATTTAATAAATTAATATATTTTTTTAGAGACGGAGCCAAAAAAGAAAGACGGGAGAGGGAGACAGACAGAAAGGGAAAATAAGTTTTTAGTCAAAGTGTTTATAATCTTTCTTCTTTTTTACTTTCATTAGTACTTCAGTCATCTATTTTGTCTTTTGTCTCACCCACAGCCCCCTCCCTCAAGCCCTCCATGGGTATTTACACATGGTAGTCACTTGGGAAAGGTGCCACATTCGTCATTTTGAAGCTAAAACGAGGATCTTGTAGTTTGTATCATTTCAACAAGGAGCAAAGATGTAGCAAAAACTGTTATCAAAAGGGATTGAAAGCAGAGTATGATACAACAGAATCAATCATGACCGTTGTTTCTATGGGCTGATATATAACTGATCATGTGATAAAATGATACATCCATCAACAATTGCTTTGTCGCTGAAACTGTTGGTGTTACAGTTTGGAAGGTTCTGAAGGTAAATGATATAACAGCCACCACTTGTGAAGGCAATTCATGAACTGAAAACTCTAGATCACCTCATAAAGAGAAGGGTCCCCAAGCAGGTTTTGAAAGAGTACACAATAGTCTGAGCGCTCTGAACCTCTGCCACACATCACTGTATATGCTCACATACAAACATCCGCTGAAGTGGAGATATCCAGAGGGCCCAATTAGCCAGAGACATGGAGAGTGAGCGGGAGAGAGGGAGACGGAGAGAGACGGAGAGAGAGAGAGAGAGAGAGAGAGAGAGAGAGTTCTTTGTCAACTGCCAGCCTCCATGTTTGACTACAGGCCGCTTGTCAGCTCCTGCATGGCATCCGTAACAACTCATGTGGCATACAGTCGACACACGCAGACAAGCGCATGTGCCGCACACAGTCGAGCTCTGAGTCAACATGGCCATGCTAATTAGGCTAATGCTGGTAATGAAGAGGCCTGACATGCTAACATCTTCGGAGTGACGCTTTTTCGCAAGCAGTGTAAACACAAGTGTGGCACCCTCTGAACCCTCCTCCCACGCACACACACACACACACAAACACTCACACACACACACACACACACACACACACACACACACACACACACACACACATAAACAAAAGACACTTAGAACACACTTAAGACAAGCCTACCCCACAATTAACACAAAAATCCCTCCCACACAGCAGCTCTCTCTCTATTGGCATTAGCGTTTAGCACATCTTGCTGTATGGCCCACCAATACATTTCTGCGCAAATGTATGCTCTGCAACCCAAAGAGGAAGTGCATGTTTCTAAGGCCTCATTCATACCAAAAGTAAAATTGTTGGTGTTGTGCATCTGAACATTTGAAAATGTGCGAGCTGTATTTTTTGCATTCCAGTCAAATTTCGATCAAACTGGTCTGATTGAAAACAGTTGGTCTTGCTCAAATAAAATTAAAAATGCAAGAGAGCCGTCGGTGATGTGACACGCATACATTAATCATTCCAGTGTCTAATGGAAAAATACATTGCGACACTCGCTAATCTCACATCAAACCTTTCACCTCAGTACAGCACAGGACGGTCATGAAGACAACCCATCACGTGGCAGGCATCGCTTGCGCTGACCATTATTTTTGCGGTTGACATGATTATATCAGCTACAGTTAATTGCATTAATTATGCAACAGTTAAAATGGAACGTGATGGAGTCTGGTCAGTGTTTTCTCTGCAAGCAAAATGACGTCTGTGCTCAGCTGTTTATCTAGTCTGCTGTGGCCCTTGTCCTCCCCAAAGCCACGGTTCCGTCTCCCTGATCGCCCAAGGATAGCCAGTCGGGCAGAGCAGTCTACTTTGCTCAGTGTCTTGCTGTCACGTTTGCATTACCACAACCTTTTGTTGTTGCTCAGCTGCCCCTGTCTTCGGACAGTGACGCACCTCCCGCAACTGCTTGTCCGTGGACTGTGCTTTCGAGGAATAACGAAAAATCTGCACCAGACTTGACCAACACATTAAACGACAACAATAACGAGGCTCACCATCGCGTAATTTGTACATGAGCATTTGAAGGTTCCATAGAATCAGAGCATGAACTGATTCAAGAGCAGAGAAAGGTAGTTCATCAGGGCAAAGGCACCTGTTCCAGTTTTTTCCTCTCAGCACACATGTACAAGCGCACACAAACAAACACACACCCACACCCAACACACACCCACACACACACACACACACACACACACACACACACACACACACACTCCTTCACACAGCCTCTCTTTAAATCTCAGAGGAGCTGCCTGTGTACTCTATATTTATTATCCAGGGTGGCACTGTTGATAGATGAGATACCTACTCAATTACAAGGGCACAACATTGCCTTTCCAAGCTGATAGGGTGAAAAACTGTCTCCTTTCTTCTCCCCCCTATATTTTTCCCCTCCATCCAGAAGGGTGATGTACAACAATGTTGAGGAGAATACATCTCTCCGATACACTGAAGTGCCCTGCACCCCCAAAGCCCATCACCATACAATGGGACAGACATGAGCGGTTCAGATGGGAGAAGGAGTAAGTTCCCTCAGCATGGTGTCCATTGCTGAGGGCTTGTACGTAGCTGCACCATGGTATACGACAAAGCATGGCACACACACACACACACACACACACACACACACACACACACACACCAAACACACACACAGTGGACAGAGTGCCGCTGCAGCCAGGGGGGCCCACAGGGGCATTAATCTCCATCCAGCTGAGATTTGTGAAGCCGGGAGATTGAGAGGAGGCCGATGATGCCGGCTGTTTCAAGGCGGACATCGTGGAAGCATGATGTTGAGCTATGTTCCAGCAGCGGGCGTGGGGGTGGGGGTGGGATAGAGGGGTGGGCATCGACATATAAAATGGTTGTAAATTTGCATTAGGCTCAATCCATCATGGGTTAGAGGGAGGAGGGGTGTGAGGCAAGGAGGGCAGGAACACAGAGGCAAAGAGAGAGCCTGTGGAGAAAGCAGGAGCAGAAGAAAGGAGGAGGAGGAAGAGGAGGAGGGCATGGCAGCTGTGGGCCGGTTGTTGAGGAGGTGGTGCAACAGTGAGCGGGCTGCTCCGCTGTACGCTGAGGTGAGGCCGGCCCGCTCCTCCTCTCTGACAGATTCCTATTTAAGTGACTGTGAATGCAACAATTCCACAAATAATTTGTCAAGCCCCGCACAGCTGAACTGGCTCTGAACCCGACTCTCTCCCTCTCTCTCTCCCTTTCCTCCCACCCTGTTCCTTGCTACTCAGCCACTCAGCGACACACACACTTACAGTAACACACACACACACAGTAACACACACACACACACACACACACACACACACACACACACACACACACACACACACACACACACACACACACACACACACACATTAATGTTTGTACATCTATCTTAGTGAGACACTCATTGGTATAATGCATTCCCTTGCCCCTCGCCCCTTACACTAAACCTAACCCTTACCCTAATGTCAACCTAATTCTCACCCTAAAACCAAGTCACTTTCGCAAACTGTCCTCACTCTGTAGATACACACACAAAACAAAAGGTCTATAATGAAAACATACCTCCCTGTATATAAAAACACACTCATCCTACCTTTGCTCGATTCAATGTTTTTTGAAAGTTGGTCTAGTTACTACCACAGGGGTAATGTTTTCAATAGTGTTTGTTTATTTAGTTGTTTGTTAGCAGGATGAGGCAAAAACTACTGAAACGGTTTACATGACATATTGTGAAGATTTGGGACTTGACTAAAGAAAGAACCTGTTACATTTTGGATCCTGATGGGAAAAAGCAGACATGTTTATGGGACTGATATGTTTTGTGTGGTGTGTGTGTGTGTGTGTGTGTGTGTGTGTGTGTGTGTGTGTGTGTGTGTGTGTGTGTTAGTGCAATTTGATGCAGATCCAAATGATCTGAATCTGGTGAATTCCAATGTGGTTTGATAAGGGGACTATTGGGCCTTGGCAGAGGGATGTACTCTACCGAGTGACATTCTAGTCAGAAGAATTTAAAAAAGGGGGGATACGCTGGAACTAACAAAGTACTTTGAATATTTTCCTGGTTCCAAAAGATGAGTGGTCCCAAGGTACCATGTGACAAGAATTTCACCGTCTGACTTTTCCTTTCGGGGACATGCGATCCTATCTGCTATACACATCTGTCACGCCAGAGCACATGGTTCACTTTCACTGGTCTGTCTGTGGGTATAAAAGCACTTTGGTTTGAGAAACATGATGGTTTAGGTTAAAAGCAAATGAACGTGTGACTGTGTGAGTGTTTTGGGGGGTTTACATAATGTCCTAATGTAATCTGTCCCTAACCTTAACCAAGTGCTGCGTCAAACAGTTCAATAATGCTCTGGTCAATATGAGAATCTCTATCTTGTTGGAAAGCAAACCTGTCTGTAAACATTTACTGCTACAATAATTATCAGAGTATTTGAAATTTAACAACAATGACAGACAATACCATATACCTTTTGGAAGAGTGATCCTCCATCAGTCCAGTGGTTTCAGAGACTTGCTTTATCTAAGCCAAGGAGCAATGAAACTCTAATGGTGCGTTCACTTCAAATGCGATCACGTGTCATTCACAAATTTGCGTCTCTCTTGCCCCGGGCGGCGCGAATGGCCCCACGCCATTTGTGCGTTGTACGCAGGTTGAAATATTTGAAGTCTGGCGAAAATTTGTGTTGCAGAAGCGAATCAGCGCTGAGAATGAAACTCACTTGACTCAGTCCAGTCATCCAGACACAGCTCCTGGAGGAATTCATTAAAGTCCCCGAGCTTGTCTGGATGGACATGGGGACCCACACACAATGGCCCAGGCCTTTCTGGCATTTCCACAACATTTCCACCTCAGCAGTTGTAGGTACTTCAGCCAGTACCTCTCCTCTTTTCCACTGGCTTCCTCCCATGTTTCAACAACATTTACAATGCAGCAAGTGCTGTTGCCTCGATTAGTAGTCCTCCTCTCCTCCTGAGGAGAACAGACGAATAATCACCAGTTGTGTTTATTGGCATAACTCGGATCTTGTGATGCAAATCGTATGTTTAGGGCGTTGGGAAAATTTGCATCGCGGTCGGTGTGAACACAGCATAACACCCTCCCTGGATGCTTTACAATGCTTTTTAATTCGTAATTTAAATATTGCATCATAGGTCTAATACAGAATGTATATATTGGAAAGTCCTTGACTCTAGAAATGTGTTTGAGTGACTTGTGTTACAAATGTTCAATTGACCGTATGACCACCAGGGTTTATGTTTTTTTAAGTTACGCTAAACACAGGAGCTGTGTTTTTCACAGATGGAACAGATACGCTTTCATTTCAGCGCTGACACCTAAACCATACTGGACCGATTTCATATGTTTGGGGCCATGGACAAACATATAAGCAGAGGTGAATGAGGGTAATGACATTGTTTTATTTGTACATGCACTCTCAGGTCTGCTCTCCCATCAGAGCAGCCATCTATCAGGGACAGGCAGGTGAAGCATGTCCCTTATCTGTCCCTGTCAGCGTGGGTATTACTCACCCCAGGAAGTTTTCCATGGGAGAGGCTGGGCCAGTGAGGGAGAGGGGCGTCCACTGATGTCAGATGAAATTGGTGATCAATCACCAAATCAACCATCCCCCTCTTCACCCCCCACTAATTACATGCATAACAACAGAGCAGGAGCAAGTAAACGGAAGATGAAATATTTTGGAAATAAAAGGGAAGAAAAAAAAAACAGGATGTGAGGGATGATCTCAGACTGTAGTGATGATGGTTATTCAATTGATGCTTTACAGTATACGTTTCTGGTAAAGGTGGCATATGAGGAGGAGAGCGAAAAGCTGAGGGGAAATGGAGAAAAGGGCCTTAAGCAATGACTTCAGAGGGCACAGCAGAAAAGGGAAAAAAGTGTTCATTCATCATTATTGTCATGGGCTTTGGCAAATGATAACAATTTGTCTTCATCCCTATTTTTAGACAATGAGCCACAATAGCCATTTTGGCCAGATGGGAAAGAGGGCCTCTGTGAGCAATACGCTACATTTTGTTTGATGTCCTCTATATGGAATTTCTTTATTAGGACTCTGCCACTGCTGTGTCTCTGGACTATTATTAATAAAATGCACGCTATTCACTAACACATTAAGATGTATGTATCTATATATAGGGTATAGTAGTCCCATGTCTGCTGCAGCATATTTAGAAGGCAGGTTTATATTGGATGTGTGGTTGATTCTTCCCTGTCTAACTTGGTGATTTGTAGAAGCAAAATTTAAACTGAGTGTTTCTGTGCTGCGAGCAGATGCATCAGTGATGAATGAATCAATGAGTGAATTAATGGATAGGAACAATTGTGCGAATGACAGTTACAGCGGCACACAAAACTATGAATGCTTATAGTAATTGAGTCCCTGGAGCAAACTGATTTCCCAAAAGCATAGAGCATGCCTATAAACAAAAAGCTATGACAGACAGGAGAAAAATGTTGACATGGGACATGTAAGCATTATTAAAAGTCAGGTGTGTGTGTGTGTATGTGTATGTGTGTATGTGTGTGTGTGTGTGTGTGTGTGTGTGTGTGTGTGTTTGTGTGCAGTACATGAAGCCCTGATGTGTTTGTCCCTGCTGGGCCTGTAGGGAGGTCACGGTGTGAACTACGAAGGATGAAGATAAATAGTAGTAGAGCAGGACATATGGAGGAGGTATAATTGACATCTAACATGCACGGTGACCCTATGACTCCCAGGTTACTGCCAGGCCACGGCAAACACACACACACACACACACACACACACACACACACACACACACACACACACACACACACACACACACACACCTCACATTATTTGGCCCAGCTATAGATGCGATTAAATGCCTAATTTCTCAAGACTGTTTTGGCTCGATTGTAAGGACTCCATGTTCCTCTAACAAAAGGCATCAACATTTTAAAATATAGGGTTAAAATACAATTTAATGTGAACAGAACACAATAATTATTGGTTTTAAGTTTGCTTTGTCTTTGTATTAAATGGCATTATTATAATAGCAGCGTGCACAGTTTGTAAATCGCCAGCTGATGCTTTTCATCGCTGATTAGCATTTGTTTGAATGTCTAGAAGATATATTGTGGTAGTCAATCGCATCGGGATCGTAACAATGAAATAAAATGCATTTCTCTATTCTTGTGTTGTTAATATAATACTGCAATCATTTTATTTAAAACACCGTATCTAGAGTAGTTCCACAGGGTGCTTCAGTGACAACCTTGTACTCAGGAAGCAAAAACATAAAAAAAAACATTAAATAATGCAAAAATCAACAGATCCCAAACTTTTACTACATTGAAAAATAAGGATTAAAATGGTTACACATTTAAAAGCACAAAACATAAATGGATTTGAATATGGGGAAAACCTATGGTATACAATCTCAATATAATCAGTTCATGCAGTTTATTTCAGATAGCAGTGGGGGAGAAATATGAACAATCCTTGTCGCTTGTGGGGTTGCACATCTGGAACGTTCATATAGATTTTTCATGAGAAGAGAAGAGAAGAGAAGAGAAGAGAAGAGAAGAGAAGAGAAGAGAAGAGTTAGTCAGCTCTTCATCCAGATTTGTTGTTGTTTTTTAAATGGGGTCTAAACATCCTTAGGACATATTAGTCTAACTATTGTTTTTGTGGATTGGGTTTATTTTGTTTGTAGCAAAGCAGTGAGGTTTAGTGCAGAATAAAGTAAAGATACTGTACACAGACACAGCTTAACACCAATATGCAGAAGTCAGGTGAGTAGATCTCTTAGTAAAGAGATGAAGGACCAACCTGGACTGTACAAGTCCCACAGACTGAACTACCTGCTGACTCTACTACTGCCAACACTGTCACTCTAATCACTGATCTTTTTTCTGTGAAGGTTTTTTTTTTTGCTTTACCCTGTGAAAAGAATCCAGACAATTCACCAACAAATGATAATATTTCTCTTTTTTCCTCAACAGCCATTAATTCCTCAAGCTAGAATTGAAACACCAAGGCCAATTGTTCCCCTCTGAAGACAAATCCATCCTCCCTCCACGCTACAGGAGTGACATATCCCCTGTATCCCACCCCTCTCTCGCCCTCTCTCCGTCTCTGTCCACTTCTCTCTCCTCCAACATTATCCTATCGGCTGTATCGCTCTGACCAGTAATTTATAACACCTCCACTGTAGTCCCCCATTCCACGGATGTACCAAGGGCTCTTAAGATGCTATTGATTTTTATTTGATTAAATGTCCCGCTGGTTTGCAGCAAATTAGCAAGAGTTTAATCAAATCACAATCAATATCTACTTAATAATCCCCCAACACACACCTCACGCAAACTAAGGTAAAAATCACAAGTGAATAATAGGGACAAAAGAGTCAGGATGAAATGACCACGTTTGCATGGATTTAAGGAGCTTGCATGTTAAATAGTGGACATGTGTGCAACTTTATGTTTGATTAAATTACAGTTTAGGTTGATTTTTTAAAAACACCGTTCTAGAGGTCCGGTGCAGTGAATGATAAAATGCAGTAGTGGAATCTGGATGCAAGTAGGAATTGGGATTTTCAACCTACAATCTGTGACATTTTCAACAGGTAAAATCCCCAGCATGATAGAGATAACATTATATGGTAAATATGGTGAGGCTCATATAGCCTCTCAAAGCCTGGCCATCCTATTTCATATTTTATCAATCCAAAATTTTACTAATAATACGAATAACAATATCAGAACAGACTGTGTTGCTGGACCTTTTAAATTGCATTCGACATCATTTAGGGGGATACCTAGCATTTTTATTAAATAATGATTATACAATACACACTGTGAAACTGTTGGTGAATCAAAAGCCTTTGCGGTGGATTCATATTTTCTCCCGGTGACATGGTCAGTTTCATTCTTTAAATTTCCTCTCATGTACCTATTTTGATTCTGCTCAGTCAAATTCAAACATTCACTTAGGTGAAAGAACTACCGGCACACTTGACTCAATCAGTGGGTCAATAAAATGTCAGAAAAATGTCAAAAAAGTCCATTGCAGATTGCTAGAGTCCAAGGCCCTGTCATCAAATGTCTTCAACTAATAATACAAAAACCCAAAGAAATTTGGTGTATGATTGTAGTCCATTATGGAAAACTGCACTAATTCCCACTGGAGAAGCTGGAGAGAGAACGCTGTCACGTTTTTAATAAGAAAAAATGCTAAAAACTAATTGTTTTCATCACTCTCCTATTGATCTGCTTATCGATATATCAACAGCTCTTTGCAGCCTCAGTGCTCGAAGGTGTTCCTGTATCACACAGTGCTGTGTCTTAACCCTACATGAGATTCTAAGTAAATGTTTTAAACACCTTTCAGAGTAAATGCATTCAGTTCGATTCAAGACATCTCCCATTTTCACCTGATAGAAATCACAGGTGGAACCATACACACAGAAAGAAAAACTCTGTAGAAACGTAGATGTGCACACCCACACACACACACACACACACACACACACACACACACACACACACACACACACACACACCCCAACACCCTACCATGAGACCCCCTGTAGGCATCAATCATTTTTATTGGCTATCTGTGAGAAGGCCTTTTTCGAAACAGTGAAGTATCACTTTCGACATCACTACCAAAATAGTACAGGGAGAGAGGCAGTGACTGATGTTTTGGTGTCGGCTGATATGTGCCAATGCTCTTAACAAAAGCCATGTATTCTTGTATTCTTTTAATGCCAAACAGCACGAACATGATCAACCCTTAAAATGCAAAGTGTAGTGTGACGTGATGTGGATTTTTCTCCTTTGCAAGGTGAAATACTGAATATGGAATATTCCACACAACTTGTCAGGATTTCAGTAACTTGACTGTGCGGTTGGTAACATAACCTACTTTATAGGTAGGTGATAACCTACTTTATGAAATGTGTGTGTGTGTGTGTGTGTGTGTGTGTGTGTGTGTGTGTGTGTGTGTGTGTGTGTGTGTGTGTGTGTGTGTGTGTGTGTGTGTGTGCCTGGAATACATACAGACTTAACTTCAATTCAGGAAATACAACAGAACAAAAATCCTTTGTGAATATGTGTGAAACCTGAGGTTGTGTTGATGCACACGAAACAGAGAGGGACTTTGTTGTAATAGAACAACGATATTCAAGGGCACAGGCATTAGGTTCAGTATTTTCATGATTTTAAGAAGGCGAATCTTTATATCATTACATAATAACTATCTGTGCTTCTTTAACACTCTTTCTCTAATTGTCATTTTAAAAAGAGTCCTTTTTTTCCGTCCTTCCACGTTGCTCTGCTCTGCCACAGCTCCCCAGTGTCACACCAGTTCACACTGTAAGCCCATCTTTGTCTCTTATAGCTTGTAAACACAATTCATCATAATCCACAAGAATTCAACACAAGCTGTCTTCAAGGTAATGAAGGTTCAATGAAGCTAATTAAACGTGCTTTGCCCATTCCAGGCACTCTAACTGGAAATAGAGAATATTGATATTGCGATCGACAGATATTATAATGCGTTTGAAATTTGATTTCAGCCCTTGTTTTTTTGTAATTATGGTGCAATCATGTGGTATAATGTGCATTATTGGCTTGTATTTACCAGATTTGTAGGCCTGATAGTAATCAGGTCACCCCTCACCCCAACCAATGAGAATCCAAATGAGGATGGGAATGTTTGTCAAGTGCAACAAATGCACAGGGCGTTTAGTTGTTGAGGGGATGAAGCAGAGACAAAATGTTTGTCTACTCGAAAGGTCTTGAAAGTTGTGAAATAAAAAGAGTTGCAGGACATGCATAAAGAAAGGTCATTGGCAACATGAGAATTTCTGCTCTAAAAGGTCGTGGAATATTTCTTTTTTATAATTTTGTTTTGAGATATAGAATACCTCAGGACCATTTTAAGATAAGTTAAAAAATGAATGAAATGTTATGTAAATGTTACTGTTAAGTCTATCCCTTAAATCTAAGTGACACTGCTTGCATCAAAATTAAACCCCTGTCTTCTGGAAATTGGGCTGAAATGCTTCAGTTTTATTTTCAGCACAGACGACACAGACGTCAAAGGAAGGTGTTCGGGGGGGATGAGCGTAACAAGTGCTGCAATTTGAGAGTTCTGTTTGTAAAAAGCATTAGGAAAACAAAGGGTAGGGAACAATCATGATTTTAAATAATTGTCAATTAACATTTAACCCTATGGCCATTCACTAACCTTTACCCACAAATGCAGCTGTCTAACCATGGCCATACAAAGGTTTAGCAAACCCTTAGATTCTACCAGCAGACATTGTGTTGTAAAATCTCAAATTCTGTCAGAAAATAATTGGAAATACATCAAGTATGTTAGTGACACATTGATAATCAAATTTTTGCCATTTACCAAATCAAAATTAAACTTTATTATTTTGAGTAAAACATGTATTTAAATGTATTTGAGGCGACATAATGTTCCCTTCAAAACATAAGTGATGTTGCAAAATCTCTCTGGGAGACAGGGTTGCAAAAATCCCACTCAGCTCAGGACTGACTGTTGAAATCTGAGCACATAGGCACGATACACAATCTCAGCAACTTACATTCTTTATATCCATTAAAGTGCATAAATCATAGAGAAACAATGTGGTTACAACTACCATCTTTCCTAATAATCAGCATTGCTCAACGTTTTATTTCATTTGTGTCAATGTTATCCAGTAATTCATACTACATACAGTAAATAAACACTGTAATTTTACAATTTATTCTATTAAAAAAAGATTTTTAGAACTTTTACAGTAGGTTATATTAAGTATAACTTAACAAGCAGCCCTCTTGTTACAAAGGTAATATAAGGCATGATTAGCCCAGTCATTCAGGGACTTAAAAGTCAACATTGAGCAAAAAATGTTAGGGTTCAAAAAACAGCAAACAGTAAATTGACTAACTTGAAATGATCATTAAGTGCAGGGGTTGAATTTCAAACACACATATTGACCTGCTTGTTTAAATGTCATGTGTAATACTGACAATGATCCAAAAAAACCTGTGAAACTATAACCATCTGAACAAAATGCATTATGATGAGTGCTTGTGTGTCTTTATGAAGCACCTTGGGTCAATATGTAAATAAACAGTAGGTATGTTTAATTTATCTCAGAATTATACTGTTTTCTTCAGCTCTCACATCAACCTAACCTTCAGCCTTAAACAGCTGGAGTAAATATAGCAGGATAGAGGGGAAGTGCAAGATTTCCTGGTTATATTTCCTCCCTCTCATTTTTTTCCTTCCTCGCCAACAGAAGAAGCCAACCTCAATTTGTGTCAAGTGCCATTTTAAGACCCTGGGATTAAAGCTATAAAGTGGCGTCTGTCAGGGTCTTTGACGCCCTGGGGCCCCCCGCTAACATCGGAGAGCCAACGTGCCGTTGTTCGGTATCATCTCCCATCACATTATGTCAGTGGTGAGGAGACGGGCCGATAAGACAGGCAGCCGTCACAGGAGCTGACAGGGCTGATTCACGTCAAGAGCGCTTCATCCACAGCTGGGGCCAATCGAAGCTGACTTCACGCCTCTCTCAGCCAAAAGTGGATATCCCTCCAAATGTGCATCACCCAAGTGTTGTGGGAGACTGACGCTTGGCAGTTTATGATGGAGACAGGAGGATGTTAAAGAGTCTCAGTGATGGGGATGAGATGAGAAGTGAAATGCGAAAGTATACTCAGAGGTTTGATATCCAGTGACACGCAGAAAATAGTTGCTAAGGAGGAAGTTCACTTCCAATCTGATCCAGCAACAACAGGCTGAAATACCATACAATTAATGGTAATGCATGTAGGAGCCTGAGTGCAAACAGTAGCTTTAGTTGACCACAGTCAATTTTACACTTCTATGGACTAAGTGCTTTTTTTAGCATTAGACATGAGTTTAATTGCCTTTATTTTAATTTACCATCATCACACATTTTAAATGTATGAAGACACAAGAGCAGGTGTCTTCACAGTTTACACTGTGGCCATTCATTGTCAAGCTCATCACAGACAATTGATTCTGCCTGTCAGAGGTTGATCTACATCAGCAGCCTGTACATGCAGCAGGCTAGAGTCACTGTGAGAGAAAACATGGTGATTGGCTCAGTCAGTGCTGAAGCACACTGAGGCACCTGTACTCAAACTGTGGAGCCACACAGCAAAGTGAATCTAGTAGAAGATCAGAAGAGCAAACAGGGTTGCTAAGGCCAGAGAGAGGGATGGAGTCTGAAAGAGAATGAACCTTGGGAAGCTGGACTTTGGAGATTGAATCATGTACCTTTGGTTAAGAAGACAGAGGAAGGGAAAAGATGACAGATGTTGCAAGAACTTCCCGGAGCAACAATGCATAGAATAAAAAAAAAGAATTTGCCTCGCATTATTGATGTAAAATTGACTATTGTTTTTGGAGCCTGTGTTCACCAGAATGTATCAATTATATGGGAGAAGCGTTAGTTGGAGCTAACCACATGCCTTCTGTATGTGTGTGGAGTGTGTATATCCACTGTTTGTGCGACAGGAGCCTCCTCTAATTGATTACAAAACTTACCAGGAACTCCAGATCTTTCAGTTGTTTTCATTTCAGTATGTCTTCTTTTTAAATTCTCTTTATGTTTGAGATGTTTGAGATCTTTATGTTTAAATCTCACACTGAGGCAAGTTTGTGACACCGGACTAAATTGTCTTCCATTTGGTTTGCTTAGCTTGATTTCTTTCTGCAATTACACCATCTCTGAAGTTTGCTTCGCCCTCAGTCTCAATGCACCTACAGAATACATTGACTGATTAAACCTCTAGTTTCCCTTAGAATTACACCGTGTCTCAAAACACTATGGATCAAAAGGAATGATAACAGCCTCAAACTGTTGCAGCAATCTAAGAAGAAAATAAGGATTTTGTCAAACACGTCTAGTTTAGTCAAGCTGTGCATGTGCAGGGGCTTTTAAGTGTCTTTTCTTGCACATTGGATAAGTGACATTGATTGACAGTGAAACAGTCAGATTCCTTGTCTTTCTTTAAGAAAATAAACCTCAGGGATCTTTAAGCTGCAGTGGGAACACAGCCTCAGCTGGACAGAGGGAAAAGACTGACATGTGACAACCGCCACTAGCAGCAGCCACCGCATCACTTCCTCCTCCTGATTTCCCCCCATCCCTATCCATCTCCTGTCTTTTCTCTCAGTGTGTCAGCCGCCCTGGCTCCCCTTATCACTCGAGGGTCTGTTAATTCACCAGCAAGGTTGCACTGATAAGCCTCCCTCCCTCTTTTTCTCTCCCAAGTCTCTCTATCTCTCTGTCCGCAGATGGACAGGTCCCAGTGTCCCCTAACATGTGTCTGTCTGGATGTGACGGTGACACGGGGACCTGAGGGTAACAGCCCAGCTTGGCCTTGAATTAAGGAGCATTACAGATTACAGCTGATAAAGTGACACTGTCGGTGCAGAAAGGGGCATGAATAAAAGAGGAGAGACATGGGCTGAGGAAGCAGCAGAGAGGAGCAGTACTTTGGAGGAGGGATAGGAAACATTCCATGACTGTGACCGATCGGCCACATACACTCCACACAGTCTGTCCATTCAGATTTCTTTCTCTGAAGTATCCCTATATTTTCCTCTTTTCTAGTAGCTGAGTGCAGGACCTAATACTCTGTTCTCTGTGTGTTTGACTGTGCGGGCTTGCGAGAGAGAAAGCCTGCATGTGTTTGTATATGCCTGGGAGCATGTCTGTGTCTGTGACAACAGCCTCAGGCATTTTGTGTGTATTGTCTTAGAAATGGTTTGTTTGTGTGTGTGTGTGTTTGTGTGTGTGAGACTCCTCATGAATAGCACAGGTCTTTTCTGCTCTGTTTCCTTTCTGTTTCCTTCGTTTAGCCAGAGTAAGAAAATCTGTCAAGGTCGCTGCCCTCTGTTACCCAGCAGCTCCTGAATACAATAACAGAAGGTCCTTCTCATGCCGGAAGTCTAATAACATCTTGCACCACAAGATTTGAATACTAATGTCAGGAGAGGAAACTTACTCCCACTTCTATTAATAGTCAAAACATTTTAAGCAGCGGTGAGTATAACCAAACTGGTCCTTAAAGACATATAGTGCACTGAGACCTATACCAAACCTGGACATCCTACAGAAAAGGACTGATTTGCTCTCATGGAATTGACTAAAAGAAAACACATTAGACGACAGCTTGACTATGACTCGAGTTGCACTGCAATGCAACCCTTGAAAGGCACATTTCTGAATCCTTGCCAATGTAGCAAAGGCCGAAACAACGTCTATCAACACTTTTGCTCCAATTTGTGCATGAAAAGGCAAAGTAACAGGAATAATGTAAAAAACAAAATATTGGATGGAGAGATGGAGGCAAATTCTGGAGAGCAGGTCAGTGAACTCAGGTGAGGAGTAAGGCCTCTACACCCCCACTCAAAGCATCTTATTATTGTGTGTCATGTACAGTGTTAACATGTCAGCACTGACAGTCTTGCTGCTCCCTGTCAGCTCAGTGCGATGATGCTCTGACCTCACAGCCTGAGCTCATCTCCTGTGTTAAAGGGATTTTCCATCAGAAAAACAGATGAGTCCAGGGATGTTTTGATGTATCTCAATCTTCGGCAGATACTTCAGACATTAATGTTTAAGAGGACAAGAGGCATCAAATGGATAATAGAATTATAATTAACAATGTTGAATTAGGGCTGCTCCATTATGGCAAAAATCATAATCACCATTGTTTTTGGTCAATATTGTAATCATGATCACGATTACTCATTGACTTTGGAAACATCACGCATTTATTGAACTTTGAAGAAATATAAATCATTATCATGTTAACAGATAAGATTAGTGTCTACACTGTCTGAGTGAGCAGCGGAGAACTACTCTCCTGTCTGCAAGAGTGCTTGTGTGTGTGTGTGTGTGTGTGTGTGTGTGTGTGTGTGTGTGTGTGTGTGTGTGTGTGTGTGTGTGTGTGTGTGTGTGTGTGTGTGTGTGTGTCTGCTCGTTTCTGCCTCTCTTTACACAAACTGATGATCACATTTATAATCAATGATGTCAGATCATGAATCTGTATTCTTTCTGCCACTTTTACCCTGATGTCCTGGCTGTGTGTGTCACATTACATATCATGTTATGCATGTCATTTGAACTGCATGCCTGCAAAAAGCTGGACTTTTTTTCCCAATGCTTTTAAATGTGTCTTATAAACTCTCGAGCGGATCAAACAAACACAAAGTAAACCTACTGTTGAGGTCCTAATAACTTCTGATCAGTGTTTATTGTTAAAGTGTAAAGTGAGCACAGGTCAGCAGGATGGAGGACGGAGGACATGCGGCATTGTAATATGGCACCATACAAGGATACCGAGCCTATAATGTGCATCTGCCACAATCCTGAAGCAGCGGCAGCAATAATTTTGCAGTGGCGGGCCACTGTTGTGTCCTGGCAAATAAATACCGACTACCGAGAGTAAATACTGACTTTTAAATACAGTCGTTATACCAGAAACCTCACATTGTGGCTCCGCTGCAGACACGCAGTGGAAACACTGTCATAAGGCAAGACGTAACGAGAGCCTTGTCGCAAAGCAAAACATATACTTTGGTTTCATAATCATTGGAAGCCATTATCATAATCGTATAATCGTATATTAAATTAAATTAATTTCCCATTCCTATGTAAATTAGCTGTTGGTTCCGTCAAAAAGTGTTGAGTTTGTGTCTGTAAAGTTTAAAATTCTAATTCTGAAACAGGTTAGGAAAACATCTGAGGAGGTAATAGTCAGTGGTGTTTAGGCCTGAGGGACCAAAGTTACAACCCTGGATATTTTATATTTTATTACAGTCATTGGGGTTTTTATTAGGAGAATAACAAAAAATGCCCTGGATCTATTTTCACCGTGCATTAAAGCCCTAGTTGATCAAAAATGTGAGTAAAATGTGGGTCCCCTGTGTGACATTCAGTCAGCAGATCTTCATACTTGGCACATGTGCAAATTGTGTGAGCACAAGAGAGAGAAAGAGCCAGAGACAGAGAGAATCCCTGATTACAGGCCTTGTCATTGTTGGCATTTGGTGGTAGCCAGTGTGCTAATTCACTACGACAAGAAATGAAGCACATGGATATAAGAGGCTTTTTCAAAAAGAAAGCTGGAGGAAGGTGGAGGAGGTGGAGGAAGAGTTACCTCCTGTTGCTGTAGCAGAGGGTTGGTGAGGAAGATGGCTCTTTAGCTCTTTAGCTCTTTAGCTCGCTAGACCTCAGTCATTCTTAAAGCTTTGTGTCTCAAAACACACCTGGAACACAAGACACACCGACTACAGTTTTGTAAATCATCATAATGTGCGACAAATTTATGATATAATTGGCATATTCTGATTGGATCATATTTTATGAGGGGGACAAGAGAGAGCAGTGGGAAACTGGGGGAGAGAAGACAAACAGAGGAGAAACCCAAAGAGAGAGAGTGACTGTGAAGAGGAGGAGAGTGTCAGACAGACAGTTTCTCACATTCCAGGAGCCCTTATTGTACGATAGAAGCAGAAGCTAGGAGACTGTGTTTAGTGAATTTTCAAATCCAAAACAAAGAATTTTGAACATACAATCCACCAAATAACTAATTCATGAACTTCATCATTATTTTTGATTTCATGTTGTGAAAGCCAGCTTATGCACTTGACCAGAGCCTTTTTGAGTGTCTCACACCTTATACTCATTTTACTGTGACATAACCTGAAAGCGACGCAATTATCAGGTCAAAATCTGAAGATTTCTGTGCTGCCCTCAATGTTTCGAGATTCTAACAACTTCTCCACAGTTCTTAGGTTTGAGCACAGGAGTCCGTATGCAGATGGTATTAGACTGACAGCCTTGAGATAAGAAGGTGGAAACGCTTAATCAATAAAGTTTAAAAAGAGCCTCAACTTTACATTTGAGAAACACAGGCCCTTTGTGACAGACGAGATGTTACACACATTACAAAGATGTATATGCTCTCTCCATGAGTGCATCCCTCAGAACATCCATAACTCACTAGCTGAAGCAATCAGATCACTATTCTCATGCAAAGGTAACATTTGCCTTTACAAGGTATTTCTGCCTTTTCATTATATTATTGGGAAACTGAGGCTCCTCTCATCATCGTGCAGATATATAGGTTAACGTCGATGTGGCATTTTAGCGAAAGGCCACCTTGAGTACCCCTCTGCCCCAGTATGAAAAGCTGATATCATACTTCAAGACGCTGCACAGCAGAATGTCACTGCTAATGTAGCATATATATTGTTTTTTCAGATTGGCTACATATGTTAAATTGTGGAAAATAATCCAAATCACAAGTGCCTACAAATCGCAAATAAAATGGAACTTTAAATTGTCTGAACATCACAAAATCCTCATCAGATTAACAGTTGAAATAAAAAAGAAATGTCATCAATGAATCACAGATTGACATGTTACACTTTTAAACCAGTTTTTGAGCTGTATCTGATCATAATTGAATTTATTGTTTATCGGTTCAGACACATTTTACCATGATTCTGATTTAATCATGTGTCTAAAAGAGGGAGTCCCATTCTCATTCATGCTTTTTATCAGGTTCAGAAAAACTGTAAAGTAAGCAGGGAAATTAGTCCCAATCATTGGGACAAATATTTGTCACATGATCTGCAAATGAATACCCTCGGGAAATATAAAACAATTCTACAAAATAAAAATACAACACAACATAGATCTGATAAAAATATCTTCCTATGTTTATGGATGTCTTAAAACGTTGTGGAGTTCTGTTGCATTTATTTACAGGTTGTTAAATGTGTGAGTGGATCATCGGACTCTGAGTCTGACTAATGTACGCTGGCTAAAACCTCTGCTTTGTGGTTTTAGCTCAGTGGTCTGTACTCACAAAGCACACCATTCATGAACACAGGTATTAACCAAGGCACACTTCACATATAATTATAGCTTTCAAATCAACAGCAGATTAATGCTTGATTTCAAAATTGGTAGGTTTCTACTGGACAGGATAGATAGGTTGTCAGTCTGTGATCAGACAATACTAGATATATTTTTATGGAATATTTCAGCGTCATGTGACTTTAACTTTGGCAACTCTACGTTAGCCTTACTCCCCCTGTTGTTTCTGCTGTTATATGGAGCATCCAACGAATGGAATGTGCTGTCACACTAGTTTATGACACAAATCAGTGATCGCTCAGTGTTTACTCACTGCAGAGTCCACCACCCTGCGGTAGCCAGCCAGATAGAGAGATGATAGATGGATCCACTATTTTAAAATTTCTTTTTATATGATATTTTTCATTTTAATTTCTTGTTACAATGTGAATCTCATTTCATCCAATTGTCACCATCTCATGCTATAGTTTCATGTCATATCTGTGTTTATTTAGAGACGGTGTAGTCCAGCATAAAACTTGCTTCATGGCCATTTCTCTCTTTCCACTTTCAGTACTGATGTCCCTTCTTATCCTCAATGACACATCAAAATGAAGGAGAATTGCTGGCTCTGCAGTCGCTGTATACTTTGCCCACATGATTGTTGCATTAGCCTTAATCCCTCTCAGCCTTTCTGCCGTATAGGAGCTCAGCTGGATGTTTCTACTTCTGCGGTCAGTCTATTCCCATCTCATCGCCTGACTGTTTCCCTGTTGCCGCCTCCGCCACCTTTAATGAAGCTTGCTGGCCCCTTTAAGTCCCTCCGCATTTGACAGTAATGTGACACAGTAATATCCAATGATGGGCTCCTCCTCCATCCACAGCCACACATGATAAATAATATATTTATGCCACCTTATAAACATAATACATTAGTTAGAGGAACAGTGTGTGTGTGTTTCTGTGGCAGCTTGCGTGTGCAGATTAATTAAACATGAATATATGCACATTTCTACAATTCTGACTGACACTAAAGGTAAAAATAAATAGGCTATCAATGAATAATTGACTGGAGGATGGGAACATTCATGTCTCAGTCGCCCCGCTCCCCTCGCTGGAAGTGAAGTGTCCGGTAGGTCGTCTCGCTTTGTCTCCGGCAGCCGTGTTGTGCAGATTAAGGGCGAGGGGAGGGGCAGGGGGCAGGAGGGGGGGCATCATTGGGAGTGCTAATAGGCTAAGCAGTGTTTTCCCAGGCAGAAAACTGGATGGAGGAGCCCTCCACGGCACAAACTCACACACCCAGACCGCAAGCCTTCTGGGTGACAGAGGACTCCACACACTCCGCTGACTGGCATTTTGAATCATCCTCAAATACACTCAAGCTTCACGTCACATTTTTAAGGTTGCATTCAGTCTCAATATGGCCCTGTCCACACAAACCCATCCAGAGCACCCACACAGATATACACACACACACACACACACACACACACACACACACACCATTTACTAATGCGACCACACACGCCCAGCAGGGTGAGTTTATCCTTCAGCGTTTGACCGTAGTAAAGAAGCTGCCACTCATTTGTAGAGAAGCTTGTAAATCCACAGGAAGGAGGAAGTAAAAGCAGCCAATTACATCTAGATCTCTGGCCCTCTAATCAGCCTAGTGAGTCACATAAACTTTCACCTTCCAGGACCTCCATCCGTTTTACTGGGACACCTTTTTGTACGTGGAGGTGTTCAATGGAAGAGTGAATGCGTGTGTGCGTGACGGTTGTCTGGCTGCTTATGTATGTTGTCAGATCATCCCCAAGTGTGTTTTCTCCATGCATGTCTGTGGATGATCTATTTTGCGTGTTTGGGTATCTGCGGGTGTCTGTTAAATGTTTCTCCGTGAGTCTCTGTGTGGGTGGCGTGTGTGTGTGTGTGTGTGGTATGTGTGTTGTGAGTCAGACAAGCAGAGCAAAGGTGAATGAGAGAGAGAGCAGTGTGTTTTACTACAAAGTCAATCGCCAAATGAAGGAGGTGAGAGAAATTGTACTGTCAGTCAGAATCAGGCCTATATGCGGTGCAAGTGTGTGTGTGTGTGTGTGTGTGTGTGTGTGTGTGTGTGTGTGTGTGTGTGTGTGTGTGTGTGTGTTTGTGTGTGAGCAGATAGTAATCCCACGGCCCTACAACCCAAGCTTGATCATGACCTTGATGTCCACTTAACTTACTAAGTAACTTCAGGACCCACACTGTGACATGCCCTTTCCCTGATAGATGCTGCAATAGTGTGAGGTGTGTGGATTTATCTTTGCTCAGAATTCCACTCTTTATCTTTTGAGTAAAATGTATAATCGATTCCATTATGGGTCAAATATTTAGATAAAACATTTATTATTGTTCTTTATTCTTGAAAGGAGCAAAGACACAATTGCTGCATCAAAGAATCTGAAGGAGCAGACCATTAGCAATGGCCACTGCAACTTTAAGGTTAATTACAACCTCAACATTCAAAAATAGTTTTGCAATAAATTGAATTAACATTTAGCTTAAAAATATGATTCCACACATGTTGTATTTTTTTCAATGCACAATCCAGTGGCCTGGGCGCCATCCACAAAGTATTGCATTGGAATTTTGCATGTTCCTGACCATGCACCACTCCAATTATACACTGGTTCTCTCAAAAAGCAAAATGTAACGGGAAACATTTCAACATAGTGAAGAAGATCTCATTAACACCACACTGCAAACACTGGATCTATCTAGACTTTGCTCGAAAACATGACTACAAAATAAAAACATGTCGGTTGAAAGAAAGCACGGGACTGCGCCTTGAATATTGCATAAATAAAAAGGTATAGCAAACAGTATAGAGTATACAGCAATAATCCATGTTGCTTTACTCATCCATTACAATAGAGGCAGACAGTCTACATTGTTGGCTTTTCTTCGTAGGGGACACTGAACAGCAGCTCTCGTGGGCACCACAATTTTTCATGACTTTTACATGAAATTAGCACTTCATTAAGAAATCCAATTTCCTAGACACATTTCAGGGACATTCAAAAAGCCTGGTTTGAATTGCTGTTTTGGTTAATCAAGTGAACTGCTTTGTAACATGAATGGTATGTTATTTTTCAATCACACAGGAGGATCAATACTGTGCATCACACTGCTAAAAACTCTTTTGCAGTGTGAAATAGTCCGATAATCCATCATAGTCACTCTATCACTAATGTATCTGAATAATTTAAATAAATAACACAAGTAAGCGTTAATTTAGCTGCATCCATCAAACTGTTAACTTGATGCGGCTAAAATAGTCATCTACATGCATATTCGTCTAATCGTTCTGGCAACGATGAAGTTGTACATGAGAGTAAGTAGATTACAACAAGACTGAAAACAAATGGAGCACCGACAACATCTTTGACATTGACACATCACACAACAAAATGGACCAACAAGCTCCTGGCCACAGACTCCTTCTCCTCACCCAAACCCCTGGCCCGGCTCACTGAGTTCAAAGAAGAGAGCGGAAGGAATGAAATCTGAGTGCTTTTGACGCACAGCCCATCCATATCGCTGCTCTGTCACTGCCTTTCCACTCCTATTCTCATTAGAGTAATGTGATTTTACAAAGTGGCAGTAAGGAGGGGAGATGAGGCGACAAACCGAGTGGCTGCTTGACGTCTCGCCGCATCGCGACAACTCATCCCGGCGCCGGATCCCTGATTGGCGGTCCCACTGAACGCTACTGAGTCGTGAGGAAACGTGTCATTTCCGAAACATCATCTCTTGCAGTAATGTCGACTCTGTCACCCAAATACACACACACATACACACACACACACACACGTAGACACACTTATACGTACATGCTTACAAGCCAAGAAGAAGACAGCAACGGGAAAAGAATGGACACCATGTGAGAAACAGCTGCATGGAAATGCATCTAAAATTAGAAATTGAATGAAGCAGCCTTGGCGAGGTGGAATGAAATCATATGTGAAAAATAGAGAGCAGAGACTAACACACTCGAAAGGGCTTGTTTAACCTTTGCCCTTTGTTATCCCTCTGGAGGAAATGAATGCATGTAGGACTTGTAGCCGAGCCAAGTCATCTCTCCCTTGCTATCTGCTGACCTGCAGGGCTGTCAGTGTGTCTAGTATCATTTTCCAGGAAAAACTTTACAGCTTTCTCACTTGACTGGACTGCTTTTGCTCTAGATTTCACCACGGTTGTTGAATACTGTTCTGGGATCGTACAGAATCACTCAAGCGAAAATGTGTTACATCATTAGACATCGTATCTTAAAAAACGTTTATTTTATTTATACATTTAATGCGTCACTACATGATAATGGTAGTCATGCATGGCAATGACAGTCAGTCCACCGCTTTGATCCAGACTAAAATATTTAAACTATTGGATGGATTGGCTTAAAGATTTGTACTGACATTCATGATCCATCAGGTATAATTTACTTTGGTAATCCCCAACCATGAGGTTGACATTTGTGGAGTAATGTCTAGAAATCTACAGCATCGATTTTAGTTTCTAAATTCATTTCCCCATCAGGATGGATTTGCATAAACTTGCGTTGTATATTTTTCACGATTCTTTGCTGTACTTGTTTGGTAGTAATGAGCAAATTAACAAGCTAGCATGCTAATATGCCAAACTATGAGATTGAACAAGGTATACCTGCTAAACTTCAGCATGTTAGCATGCTGACTAAAGCATTTATCTCAAAGCACAGCTGTGCTTAAGTGACTGTCCTGCCATAAAAACATCCCATAGTTCATTTGTACAAGCAGATTTTATTACAACCTGATTATTAAGCAGTGTTGAACGCTGTGTTTGTGTGTCGTTTAGACAAATGCCCTGACAAAGCCATCTGGTAGTTGGAGTATTAATGACAGAGGTAAGAGGAAAGTCGGCTAACGTTGTTATAGAGCAACATTTAAAGACCAAATAGGGAAGCCAAGCCTTAACTGGAGCCTTGTCACATCAGAAAGTGGTTTATTGTTTATTTTTCAAATGGCGATTTAAACATTTAATCTGTGGCAAGTCTACTGCTGCCAAGAGGATCACTAGTTCAGGAAACACTTGAAAGATGAAAAAACCACCTATATGGTTGTTTAGGCTGGAGGACTGTGGTCCCAGTACAGCTTCAAACAACCCCTATAATGGCGGACTCTTAGTCATGGTATTTTAAGACTCATAAGACTGACACAGCAGATATTCACTATTTGTAAGATGATATTCTGACAGTTTCAGCCCGATAATGTGCTGCCATGTATTTGGGTTTATTTGTTACACAGCCACATATGGTACACATACGGTATCAATAACTACTGCTTACATCGATATATCCCTATCAAAAGTATTTATTTACTGTACAAAAACATGCCTCTTTTAGAAAATTACATGCTTATCAGGTATTATTACAAATAATTCCTCATGAAAATTGCTGTTGCTCGTATTGATGTTACTTTCACTGGGACTATTCAGGCAAAAATCACAAAAATAGGAAATGCTAGATTATGACTTCAATTGTTATGATGAAAAAGTAAATAATTTGATATGACTTTGAAACCAGATAATGAAATGAGAGACTGCATTGTCCCAACAAAAACAATAACACTATAGTGAACCCCCTAAAACCCAACAGCAGTTTCATACACTTTTAATCATGACAGACGGGACAGAGCACACGCAGCTTTGACAGCAGCGTTCGCTAATTGACAAAGACATTAAAGAAAGGATATACTAATACAGCCTGTATGTGTCCGCCATTCCGTGGGGTGCTGTGTATGTGTGCTGACGTATGGATGCATTCTGTCAGCGCTGCAGCCGTGAAAACAAAACAAACACACACACACATACACACACAAAGATGAACATGTGGACAAGCATCAAAATGTGTTGTCTCCAACCCGGGTTGACAGCCGATGTTCGAATCGCTGCGAGCGTTTCCACATCGCTTTGTGTGCATTGCAGCACAAATCTGTGCACGCTGTTGGTTTAACTTTTAATGCTTTGTCCATCAGTGAGCACCCACACCCCGCCTCCATCCCAGCCCAGCCCCCTCCCACTGCCTCCACCACCTCCCTCAAATTAATTAGGGGAGACGTTTCACAAATTAACTTTATTCATATTGTCTGTTGACAGAATGAAGTAATTTAAAAAAAAAGACCCCATGTATTTTTATGGCGCCGCTGTTCGTGCTAACAATGGCTGTCACAAAGTGGATTCTTTTTTATAATACATACACATACACACGAATACTCCAACTCCACCCCTCTGTTTTCGGGAAGGAAAGTAAGTGGTGATGCTGAGGCTGGAGCTTGACTTTGCTAATCGTCAGACGACAGCTTAACAGCTTGTGCAACTGTAATTAACGCTGCTTGAAATAAACGTGACAGTTTGCAGAGTGCATGTGTGTGTGTGTGTGTGTGTGTGTGTGTTGGATGAGGTTGAGGGGGGAAATGGCAGAGTGGATGAGGTGGGTAAAAAAACAATGTGGCAGTTGTAAGAAGTTGAAGAGAATCAAATAAATAATTCAGACAAAATGCCATCTCAGGTGCAGGGCCCACCTGACTAGCGCCGCGCTCCTCTCCCTCCCTCCTCTTCCCTCTCCTTCTTTGCTGAATAATTCACGTAACCAAAGAGGCAAACGGTGACTTATAAAAGCCATTATTATGTTTAATGATGACTAATACATGTCTAAAGCAGGGACTGTGAGTGGAGGGGGGCTGTGTTTGTCAGGGCAGGGAGGCCTCTCAGACTGAGCCGAATGGACTGATGAGTGTTAGGAACGAGCTTTGTGTTTCAGCGTACAGTATAGAGCCGTCCTATGCATATTCATCGGCTGCCGTCACATTTCACAACTGCACATTGCTCTACTTTGAGAAGGTGATTCAAAACAAGGGACACTGGCTGGACACTTGGCGTTGTTTGGAGTGACACATTGATTTGATGCATTCAGGAGGACAGAGTTTAAAGAAGAAAGGGAAGATATGTAACTGGAATGTGTGACTGTCCAAAGCTAGTGTATAGGGATTGTAGCCAGTGTATTGGGATTGTCCAGGAGGGGTTCAAATGAGCCATTATTGTGATTATCATGATCATTAAGGCAAGGGAAAAAATCCCTGATAAAATTCTTGATTGACCAGCATATTGGGTGGACAGTCCTGAGATTTCTTGGTGCTTCTATTGATACAACATAAGCTTAGCCTCACATAAGATACCTCACAAGCAAAATATTAAATATAATATACAAGTCTATATCATATAAAATAATTATATAAAACACCATTATACACCATTTTCTATCTTAACAATCCAGTCCAACCTGATCCCCGAAATAACAGTCTTATATTTACAAGGAATAAAAAAACATTCCCTGAGATTATAATGTCATATATTACTTGCAAGAAACTCAGAAATCATCTAAGTCACAAATTCTGTCAAGAAACCACATTGCTTCATTTTGCAAGGTTGGATCAAACACATCACACCATAGATGCTTGCCATGTATTATGCCCTTAGTAGATGACCTCATCATATTCTACTTTGCAAGCTATAGCCAAATACTTCTGATTTCAGCCCAGAATCATCATATTATCATAAACTCTAAAATATGACAAAGGTTAAATGGAGACTGTAAAAGTGCCTGTAGGTGTGAATGTGAAAGGTTGTTTGTCTCTGTATGTTGGCCCTGTGACACAGTGGCGACCTGTCCAGAGTTTACCCAGCCTCTCACCAAATGTCATCTGGGATTGGCTCAAGCTCTCTCCATGACCTTAAAAGGATAAGAGGCTTAGATAATGGATGGATGGATGGATTATCCAACTGGTGGATCATAATAAATAACAACATTTTATAACAGTGGTTGTTTAAAAATACCTGTTTTGCTTTTGGATCATTGTTGAAGACCTAGAATTGCAGCTTCAGGTCTTTCCCACCTCTGTACCAGGGTTAAACGGGTACATGTGCTCTATTTGTTCTGGTGCAGCATGACACCAGAACATGTGCGTGCTGCAACTAATGACGGTTGGGACTTATACAAGAAAGAAAGAAAGAAAGATGATAAAAGGTATCTATAGTATACTTTAGCATATAAATAAACCAATTCATCAAAGGTCTTTTCTACAAGAATAAACACTAATTTTCCTGACAGTGACCCTGACAAATGGCTGCAGTTACAGTGAAGTTACAGTCTGGTCATTCCAGCGATGCCACACTGCTCAGCTAACCAGCCAAACGGTAAGAACGACACCCCCCTCTTTCGCTCTCTTATTCCTTGCCCTTCATTCTCTCTCTTTCTCTTTCTTTTCTCTAACCGTCGCAGAGCTAATAAACGGCCTGTGTCAAAAGTGCTGTCAGTCCATTCTTTGCTTGTTTGGGTTCATCTGGACTCGTAGGGGGTGTGAGGAGGGATGGGGGATGAAGGGAGAAGGAAAGAGGGGTTGGAGGGAGAAAAGGCTACATGGGGGGGTAGTGACAGAGAGAGATGCGGGGAGAAAAGAAAGTGATAGGGTGGTGGAAGTAGAAGAGGAGGAGAGAGAGGAGGAGGATTATGGGTGCAGCGCAGCTCAGCTCGGCAGCCCGTCTCTCTGGGATGGACTGGCGGGACCCATCGGCCCATCACTGGCACTTTATTGATTTCTACCCAGTGTGCTCTTTGTCAAAAATCAGATACAGTGCGAGCCCTCTGGACCTCCTCACCTTTTAAAAGCACACAGAGAGCCTTTTATGTGCTGAACCGAGGCGTTAGTGTGCATGTAATGGTGTGCGATTGTGTGTTGTGCTCTTTGTCTGGGGGTCAGAGGGGTGCATGATGGACCAAGAGAAGAGAGATGAGAGGAGCCTTGCCTGCTGCGCTTGTTATTGCACTGTGAGCAGATTTGTTATCGAGACAAATATGTTTTGATGCTCCTTCATAGCCAGCAGTGTAATTGTTTCACTTTGGCTGGATCCAGCGTGGGCTCACACATACACAATGATCAGATAGACATAATGTCTTGGAGTGAGGAGAGTATAGTTTGTATAGTCAGAAGTCAGAAGTGGCAGAGTTAAAGTCAACAAGCCATCAATTAAAGGTGGTACAAATTAGAGAACTACTGATTGATACTGATTAAGACATTCAGACAAGAAGAAGTTCTAATAAAGATCATGTTTGGATACTTGGATGTGAACTGAAGATGACAAAATATATCTCCTCAAAGTAATGTATCAACAACAATCAGTGCCATGGCACTAATGGTCTTATGATAGCTCCTTGGGTCTCTGGATGCAGAAGATTAGATGTTGGATAGGAAGGAAACTGGGAAGGGGGTCAAATCAGTGAGAGGTAAACTGGAGGAACAGGGGTGTTGAAGGAAGCTGGGGTCCACTACCCAACAACCACTCAACCCCCAACACCCCTACTGCCCCTCCACCCTCAACACTGACAAAAAAATATTATGCAGCAGCCCGGCTCCCATTGAATCCCAGTGATTCATTGCCCAATTTTAAACTGCCACGCTGTTAAATTGCATCAGGTCTGCCAAAATTCATTCCAGGACTATGGAGGAGATATGAAAAATTAAATGTCATCTCAGGTACAGTGGGAAACTTTTACCTCTCGTCCTGGTGGGGGCAAGAATATGCTAGATTCTGTTATGATCGATGGCCAAGCAGGACTACACTTAACCTGCTTAGTGATGTCATGTTAGGCCACAGCACCTGTTTACTTTTAGCAACATGACAGGAAGGCTTACATTTTTTTCCCCAATACTTTGTTTATTGGCTTTTTTTTTCATTTTTATATTAAAAAACAGCTAATATTGATTTAAAAGAACTCTTCATTCTTAGGAAAAGGAAAACCTAATAAACATGACATTGAATATAATGAGTCGGTGACAAGGGGGGAAAGAAGAATAAATAAAGAAATAATTGAAATTAACAAAATTATAATAATTAAATTACACAAGCAGAAACAATTATAAAAAAAGACGTATACGATCTAGTCATCATTTTGTTGTGTCTTCTTATTGCAGCCACACTCTGTGGTTGTGTTGCTGCACAAGTCTTTGTCCAACCCCAGGCATGTGCACATTCAGGTCTTTTATAAAATGTGAGGAAAGAACATGCATCTTGTTAAACTCTTATGATTTCTTCTTAATCCATTGTCTAGAATTAGGGTCCATATATCCGTCCATTTTAAAGCAATTACACGTTTGGCTTGTAACAGACAGAAACTAATTAGTTTCCGTTTCATTACATTTGCCAGGAAATCTTCAGGGTATACGAGTAATAAACGTATTTTTACCTTCACTTTGCGTCAATGTAGAACCTTTCACCAGAAAATGTGAGGATTTTTGATGTCCCTACATACAATGAAACGGGGCACCATTTCAGTACACATGATACAATTGGGAATAATATCAGGATTCAAATGGTGTCATTTAAAAGGTGTAATATGAGTCCGGAGAAGCAATATCTGTTCAACAACAGTTATAGTTTGGGTTTTGGCTTGAAGACATGCCTTCCCCAAGAAATGTCTAACAGAGGATAGTCTTTCCATGCAGGTAAATATAAAATGGAGTTATCTTTGAATTATCATAAAACACGGACAACTGACACTCATTGAAATGGTTTGCTGTGATTTGCTGAATGGTAGAGAGCAGGGGGCCCAAGGTAGATTTAATATGGCATATAGATTATTTAGTAATTGTAGGAATGACATTAGAGTAGTAGTATTATCTTTTATTTAGCTTGGTTTACCTCCAAGGCTCTAGACTAACCTTTTCCACTAGTAACAAAATGTAGGTGCACTAGGACCACGTACAACAACATGCAAGCAACACATTCATATGTTTTCCCATCTTAACTGTTTTACTGATACATGTTTAGGTAATAAGACAATTTACAAAATAAAGAAATGTTCTGTTTTATTTTAAATTAAAGTCACAAATTGAAGTAGTGCTAAAGGGGTACTTTAAGTGCTGAGAAAAAACTCATGAAGTTAAATGGTGCTTTTTGGTGCTGTCAAATATTATTCTGAAATTAGCTATTCTGCACTTTTACTTGTGTTACTTAAAGTACATGTTGATTAGTGTTGAGTATCGCCATTGATTTCCCAAATCAATTTGATTACAAATTGATTGATTGATTGACAGAAATGTGACTAAATGGTCGCAGTCTGAAGCCCTGTCCTCTCTGCATCCAGTGTTACCATATCATGCCTCATATATACCTATATATACATACCTTGGTCTGAAAGTATCATTTCCCAAAATAGATATGAAATATGCTGATTGCTAATCTTAGTCTTCTACACATTATTAATTTATCCACTCATAGATTAGTTTACAATTTGTGTTTCAAGCATGTATGAATGTTTATGCATGTTTGAGACAAATTGTGATTTGTGAATATGGGTTATACAAATACAATTTGATTGAGCAATTTGATTTAATGTAATTTTTTTAACATTGTTTTACATCTGTATTATTTAGTATATTTCATTCTGAACTTCAACATTTTTGTAAATTTTTTTAAATAAATGTTGATGAGTTCCATTTAAAAAGGTGCTTGCCATGTGCCAGAATAATATAGTGTTTCATTGTGTTATTTTCTATTTTTCTCCAAGCTGGAAACTATGTGGTAAGAAAATATGATATGGCAGCATGAAGTTGGACGGCCCAATAATAGAGTTTCATATTAAATAAATTGTTTGGTGGACTCTTCCCTCAGTGAGTGAATCGCATACAGTACATCACTCTTTGATTGGCCCGCTAGCATTAGCATTGTCTTGGTCTTCATTAGCATAATTGCTAGTATTGAAAGTGACAATTCTTGTTGTATTGTTTTGACCCATGCCATGGGTGATTACATAATATGTATACAGTTCTAAAAGTCATTGTTTATTTAAAAATTCCGCATTGAGCCAAGTTTTTGCAACTTGTCAGCAGCACTCGATAACCAGAAGTCCAAAGATATAAACTTTTTCAGCCAATGACACCAAAGTCCCTTCCAGTCTCTCAAGTATTTGTCTCTCTCCAATTATTCTCTTTTCTTCATCTCCACCTTTTTGTTGTTTCCTAGACACATGACCCTAGTCCTCTCTCAGCCACTCTTCTGCATTAGGCAATGACAAAAATAGATAAAAGTGAAAAAGTGGCGAATAAGGGAAAAAAAAGAGGAGAATGTGTGTCCATGTAAACTTAATATCCTGTTTTAGTACCTTTCATACACTTACCAGAAACCTTCTGTAAATCGTTTCCCCATTTTGCCCGACCACAGACAGTGAGAATAGTTTATAGAAAAATACACTTTTCTCCCTGATTATCTCCTTTGTTTTTTATTTAGATGAAACTTTTTCATAACCAGTTAAAAACTCCTTGTTTAACAAGACAGGCGCTCTTTTAAAAATTCTGATATGTTTTTTTTCTCTGAAATGCTACCTGACGCGAGCCGTCTCCATGAACACCACACTATAAACACTGGAACTGTCTCTCCCACTCTCAGTCTCCTTTGCGGCTCCTGTACGCACTGTGAGCTGGTGATATTTATTATTACGAATATCATTTGTATTAATCATCAGGATAAATGACTGGTTTGGCTATCTGAGTGCCTCATTTAGAGAAACTTGGCTCCCATGTCATGGTTATAAATTGCAGGCAGGTCTGTGTTTCACCTGAGGCTCTCTCTCCTCCCTCGTCGCCACTCCAGTCTCCTGCATCTACACACGCACTTTGGCTGTTCGTGCATTTCCCATTTTCCAACACACAGACATCCGTGGTGTCATCCTGATGCAGGTGACATCAGTTCAAGGGGCAGTGATATGTGCATGCTGACATACCCCCACTCACTAATTGTTTTACAGACACACAATTCTGCAACGGAGTCCCCAATATCCAAGGAATGTGGTGCCATTATGATGATACATCATTAGTTGAAGTGGTACATTTTCTGATTTCCTCCTTAATGTATGGTATCCTCTTAATCCTGAGTATATGTGTTCTGTGTGTCAACACTTTTCATTTCTGTAGCCTTAAATCACAAGTTTGTCTCAACCCTGAATTGCATATACTTCAAGCCTTCAGGACAAACCAGCTGATCTGTTTTGTCCTGCACATGTCTTGCCTTGTATCTAGTCTTATAGACTAGTGTGTCAGGTCATTTACTTTGTTAAAGCACTAATGCAAGTCTGAGGACAGAAATCTAACAAAAAACTTTTCTTTTTTTTTAATAACAACAAAAAGTGATGGGGAAAGGGTAATTGCTTGTAATAGTATGTTCATTCATAACTCAGTCTGTGTTAAATATGTAACAGCCAGAAACCTGTTCTGGGGACCAACACTATCGAGGGATGTGTGGGACATAATTACAATATTGTTATTGACAATATTCCCCAACTAAACATTTCCCACTAACACAATCCATCCACCGATCGTGTTTCCTACTCCTGTTTTTGCTGTTGCAGTTTAGTTAAATAGAAACATAATATCTATACGACTTGTTCAGATATATGAGAAACCCCCACCCCCCAAATACAGGGAGAAAACCCATGCAAGTAAAAGTACCATATTAAAGTATAGAAGTATTAAGTGTAAAGAAATATTACAAAGGTAAAACTAGAACTAAGGTTTTAGAGCATCATCAGTGTTTGTGCTCAGCAAATCTGATCCACAAACACACAAACAACACACACACACACACACACACACACACACACACACACACACACACACACACACACACACACACACACACACACACACAGAGAGAGAGAGAGAGAGAGTGTGCTCCTCACATATTTGTAAGAGCGTGTTTTTAAGACGTGTATCTCCCCCGCCCCCCGCATTCCATATCTCCATGTGATTAAATTATTCAGTGGTACAAACTACAATTATGCTTTATTAAAAATTATTAAAAATTCTTGCCTGGCTCTGCAGATGTGAAAGAATTTATTGCCTCCTTATTTTTCTAATTTGCATCATTGATTCTGGTGGTGTTTGAAAAGCAATGATGCTCCCTGTAAGTCCTCGCGCTCCCTCTCTCTTTGATCGGGAAGACGTGCGTTAGTTCATATGAGGGAGGTGTGGGGGGGCAGGATGATGGCCGTTTTCCTCCGTCAATTGATGTGCAAGAGTCTGACTCGTGGAAATGTGTTGTTGAGTAATTCATATCTATTTATTTGACTTTTTGTGATGTATTGGTTATTTATCAGACCAGAAAGTCATACAGGACAGCTACAAGCCTCAATGCCCCCACCAATATGAAGACTACTCCAAATGAAATGACGCACACTAAAATAAGGGATCAAACTCTTATCTGCCATTTTGCTTAAAGATGGCATTTCCATGCATTAAATATAGATGTGGAATTTACACTTCAAAGTTAGGCCCATTATGTGAGCCATTCGTTATTCTTGTAACCGCAGATCCCTATGGCCAGGTTATGAATGATTAAACAGTGAGTTAGTGTAAACTTGATTACATTTTCGTTCAAAGCAGCGATCTCTGCAGCATTTTGGAAAAAAACGGGCGGTGGGGGGTGAGGGGGGGTGGGGGGTGTCGTGTGAGAGACGGACAGACTTTTAAAAGGATAAAATAGGGAAGGGATGACACAGACAGAGTTACAGAGACAGAGAGGAGAGACAGACAGAGAGAAAGTGTATTGCCCCACTCCCTCTCATTGCGCCCTGAATCCTGAGCAATGACTGGCTACTTTAGCAATTAAAATCCGGGGCAAAGACACAGCAGCTTGCTTTGGCCCAGAGACTGGCCCATTCATCATCCCAACTGCCATAAAATAGCACTAGATGGATTCTTTGATTTTAGCTTTGGAAGAACATAAATCAAAATCTAAACCATGGCCTGTCACAAGCATCACCAGAATTATCCATTTGAGAGAGAGAGAGAGAGAGAGAGAGAGAGAGAGAGAGAGAGAGAGAGCAGGGCCTAGTCTCATTGTTTCTCCTCCTCTTCGCAGACAAACCCTCACACCCACTACCTATCCCCCAGTGTGACACCCTGGGTAATCTATAAGTGTCTCGTAATGAGGCTTTTTCTACAGTTCAAACCCAGCGTTCATCAAACATTACAGAGTGGAAACCTCGTCTGGGGGGCTCTGTCTTTTTTTGTTCTCTGTCGGGTTTTTTTTTTGCGAACCTGTATAAGACAAATAATGAATGCCAGTTATTAAAGGGATGATGCACATCACCAAAACATTGCTGCATTGTCAGTGATCCGATAGTTTAAAAGTGTTGCATGTATTTTTGGGGGGTTTCAGTGTTTTGTTATCTCAACTAAACCGCAGCAAATATCAACCAAACTAAATCAACCTTAACTAAAAAACACATTGTCATTATATTAAATATTGTCAATAGCAAACAGGTTCAAGCCTGAATAGTATAGAGACAGATTGAGATGGATGGATCCAAGTGGAACATGTGGGACAAAGAATGACTATGAAATGAGGTGGATTTTATGCTGTGGCCTTCACATGTCAGCAGTTACCAACTCAATTCAGCACCAAGCCACCTATAAATACTCTTTCTTACAACTGATGGCCCATACTGCTTTTACATTTACAAACAACCTTTATATGCTCAGGCAAAGTTAAAGAGTTTTGGACTACACAGCACAATATAAAGACTCACATGCTTGCTCACTGTTGTTGGTGTTGTCCCAAATCAAACATGGCAGTCATTACTTTGCTGTGTGTGTCCCCTATGCCACATGAAAATGACACAGCTCTCAGAGAGGAAGACATGTCCTCCTTCCTCAGCCATCATTTCACAAACAAATCTGAAAATCTGGTCCCTCCTCTCCTGCTACTCATCATTGAGGACGAGACATGTCCATCATTTCACACTCAGCTTTTAGAGAGATCTGAAAACTTAACGTTGCATTACCTGTTGGTGTGAACACATGTATGTACTCACCCTCGATCCAAAAATACTTTCTAAAGTATTATATTCTTTACTTTAACCAATATCTACATTCATTTAGAAAGCAGTTTTCTGTGAACACAATCCAGGTCAGTCACTTCTCCCCATGATGTGGTGCGAGCAGAAGGGAGACAGGATTTTTAAAGTCTGTTTACAAACCCACATTTTTTTCAGGTTGATATGAAGACAAAATCAAATTTGTGGTTAGGACTCAAATCCTTTTTATTTCATATTTAGGAGACAAAGATTTGGAGATTTTGGTGGCATTAGATCTACAACAAAGAAAAGTGGACTGTTCTGTTAAGGTGGAACAACACCTTACCGGACCACAAAGTTGTTTCTATTTTGTTTATCATCTGTATACAAGTGATGGTTTTTAAATTTTCTCTAATATTTTCCACACCAGTGAATCTTGTGATTTTAGTAAATCGAAATCTTTCTACCGCTGTTAAATCCACCAGATTAAAGGTATCATCAATTTTTAACAGTGGTTGTCATTGTCCAAATTTATCAGTAGAAGAAACAAAACTGTATAAGAAACAATACATCATCATCATTAGCTTCACTGGTGAAAAGGATGAGGTTCTGAAGCCTTGCTGATCTGATGCGGCTGGAAGTGCGACCAAAATAGATCAAACCATGTGGCTGTTTGAAAGCGGTCTGATGTGATTCTCTTAGGAATGTAGGTCGCTCCATCAAGTGATATTGTAAGTGAAATCAAAGAGGGAGACATTCTGACACAAAATGATCTCAGACTTCTGTTTAATTAAAGATGACTATATCTGCTATAGTTTACTGTAAAGAAGAAAAAAAAACCTCTACTGACCTGATACTGAGTGTTGCATCAGATTCTCATCAGGCATCCTGAACGTCCACCTTCTGCTTCATAGTTATTCCTTTTTTCTATTACTATTACATTAAACATTTGTAACCTCCAGCTCACAAAATATCACCTGGTGTGACATCGTAGACAGAAGGTCAAGGTCTGAATGTGAGGGGATGAATGAAGGAGACATTTCTCATCTCTTTCATTGCTTTTCAGAAACCTTTTAGTGTCTGTCGTTTGTTCTACTTCTCTGTACTTGTCAATTTACTACAATAAAGTAAATGTGTGTCTGTAAAGGTCTGAATGGACCATGTTATTAGCCTCAATGTCCGCTGTTCTCTTCAGCCCAGAGCTCTCGCCTCTACGCTCTCGCCCGTGAGGCACGTGACGATCTTGTGAGCGTGGTGTCAATGATGAAGTTTCCTGTCGAATATGAATGTCGCAGCTTACCGACACTTGGATGACACCACAGGAGCAGTATGGAGGCATGTTAGGTTTTTTCTGTTGTTTTTTACGTTTGAAGAAGTGGTCACCATTGGATTTGGCCGCAACTCTGTTTACCCCTGAAACTCCAAAAGTGTTTTGTGGACTCAAACACTTCACCCACCGCCTCCATCGGCATAGTGCTGAGTAGAAAATTAGGGAATTTCAAATTTTGTCGAACTATCCCTTTAAGTACTTATCTTTTAAAAAATAATCTATTTAAATCTTTTTTCCCTACTCATTTTGACTAAAGCATGACGATTATGTTGAGAAAGATCACATGTTGGAATGGTGAACAGTGGCACGAGACAGAGCATGTTAATGTTTTCACTTTTTAACCAAAGCCATTCCCCTCGACGTGAAGTGATTCAGTATCATAAACCGACACACAGGACATGAAGCTCGGTCTCTAACGTCCACCTCAACCTCAACCTGTGACTTCTGGGTAGTATGTAACACTTTGTCCACCGGAGGGGGAAAAAAGTGAACATGAATATTTCCTTAGGAGCAAGTGTTGCTATTTGCTGAATCAAATTCCCACTGATAGGGTCAAATGTAAACCAGTAAGTGTGAAGGGTGTCCTGAGCTTTAAGGTTGGATCACCAGTATCTATTATTTCACTTCTCATTGTGACACTGTGCGCCGTCTGTTTCGCCGCTCAGCAACACTCTTCCCTCATGAGCAAATGCCGATCCGTTTAATATCTGATCCTGAAGTGCTCGGTATTGATACAGTTTATCAAAGTCGAAAGATCCATCCGCCTCCATCAGTCCACAGTCCTGCCAATTGTGTCTGCATGCCTGCCGGGGCCCAGGATTAATCTTTGAGGGATTTGTTTGATTTGTGGTCCTCATTTGTATGTCTGTCTGTGAGCAAATGGAGGACAGCTGTCAATGCAGAGGCATTTGTCTCTGTCATCTCCTCCCCTCCTCCAACCCAGGCCCTCTCCCTCACCTCCATTCGTCTCTTTCTCTCCCCCTCGTCCCTCGTTTTCCTCTCTCTCTCTCTCTGTCCCTTTTTCAATTCTCAGCCGCCGAGCACTCACGAGGCAACAAAAAAAAAGATAATTCTACTGTCTCAACCACTTAAGAGCAGATTCAATCAAAAATAAAGCAACACATAAAATGACCTATTTTAATTCCCCCAATGCGATGGGGACATTCAATTATGTCCTCGGAAAGGTGCGTTTTTCATGGTGGCGACAATTAAAGTCTTATTTAATGTTGAAAGCATATTACTTTCTTTTATTACAGATCTCATAACAAAGTCAGCAGCCATCAAGGTGCAAAAAGCCCCCCTATCCTTTTGTTTTGCATTTTATTGCAAAAGCTCATCAAAGTGGGAGACAAAGGGAGGTATGGACCGAGTGAAGCGTGCGTGCGTGTGCATATATGTGTGTGTATGTGTGCGTGTGTGTGAATGGAAGAGGAAGGGAGATGCAGCGGTTATGAGGTACTATCAAATGTTTCTACTTCTCCATCCTCTCGTCTTTTTCCCAGCATCTTTTTAAGTGTCTCATTTCAGTGAAATGTGTAATCTCCAGACAGTTATATATGGAATGTAAGATTATTAACATTTATGCAAGCCAAACTCTATTCACCTTATTGTACTTTACATTTGTTTGCACATTTGCTTCAGAATATACAGGCGTAGGGTGAAAATGTGAATTTGAATGAAAAATTCACAACATTAAAACTTAACATGTCTTACAATTTATTAGCATAATAATAACATCTGCAAAGATTTTTGAGAAAAGATTTAATTTAAATTGTAAGGTGTTCAATTAATGTATGGGTTCAAGTCTTACTCAAGTAATCAATCGAAAATTACAAAACAATAAAGGGAAAATGGCAACTGCTGCGTTAAAGACCACAGAGAGTGGACAGCGCAATAATAATCCTAAACCTTCTAGTCAGATATAATCTATTATGAATCTGATCTATTAATTGTAAAACTAATGATAAAGTAAAGTATGTAAATAAAACCAAAGAACACATGATATAGACTATTTCATGAGCAGGAGCAGAGCCGAATTCAGAAGAAAATAGTCCCACAGTTACAAACACCTTTGTGTAGGATAATGTGCTCCTCTTTGTGTTGTTGCTTTGTGAAGCAGGTGTCACGACACAGTGTGAAACATCACATTGTCCTACGGAGGCCATGCAGAAGTCAACCAAATACACCTGAGACTATTGCTGTTACCCTGGTTAGAGCAATATGTAAACAATATTCTGAAAGGGGAAAAAAGATTCAAATCAATCGGTGATGGTTATACAGGCGGTGTTGTGAAATCACTGTATGGCTGCTTGTTTCTGCTGCAATGTTGCCTTTAACTTTCGATCCTTTGTGTGACATTAAACATGAAGTACTTGTCTTTTCCCTCCACAGCTGTGAAACTGCAGTATTTCAACAAAACAAGAACATGTTTGCTTTTGTTTTTGAGCAGAAGTCCCATCTTCCCTCTGCCCTGAGAGCAAAGCTGTGCCGGGCCACTGTGGCTAGTGAGCACCACTCACTTCATTGGCCCAATGAAATACAGTGTTCATTAGGCCATTGATCAACTAGTCTCATCCTGTCACAAGATTACAGCTGGGCAGCGCACTCACCTACACACACACACAGACACACACGCACCTCTGCGGTGAGACACAGGGCTGGTAAGTGGGGTCAGAGGTTGCTTGTAGTAATCCATCTAACCAGCGTGACAGCGGCAGCTAATAAATCACTTATTCATCGTTTAATCCATCGTCTGTCGCCGCCAAACTCTCAGAAAACAAAGCCTTTACAAAACGCACTCGGTGCTGCAATGCAACCCTGTATCCATACAGACAGGTGCCCCACAGCTCTGGGACCGCAGCAGCCATAGAGGCACAGAGAGGTGTTCAAAAGCACCTTATTTATTTATTCTGTTGACTTTCTAAATCAATCACATTAAGTGCCTGAATCAAATCACCTCATGCTCATGCAGCTAACATGACATAAATGAATGTTAATTTGTAATGAAGAGATTTTTCAGTAGTACACTGTCTTCAATGGGCCATAAATCTGCCTTGTTTTTATGTCATCAGAAGCTAAATACCAGTTGAGAGCAGTTTTCAAATCTGCTTCACTGTGGATTTCCACACTATCATGATAAACACAAACAACACTTGTTTGTGGTGATGTTGAGGATTTCTGCCGTCTGTTAAATGCTCTCTAGGATGTTATAGATAATTGCAAACAGATGCATTTTTTTCCTTTGAAATTACGACAATAAATCCCAAACCAAACCAAAACCAAAATACTGTCAGAGCTGACACAAGTGGCTCACAAGCAAGGAGAATGGTGCACCGCAAATGTGTGCAGTCGGTTTTATTGAATGTGCGATCGGTGTGTGCATACTGTGCACCTGATTTAAAGCTGCAATATATAAAGTTTATTACATAAATAAAACCATAACAAACCAGAGACAGATGGACTTATTTATCATTTTATTTATATTAAGCTAATGATAGATAGCGAGAGAGAGAGAGAGAGAGAGAGAGAGAGAGAGAGAGAGAGAGAGAGAGAGCAGTACAGTGCAGCAGGTGAAGGTGGTTGGATAGATGTCAGTAGTTAACTACTGTGCATAAGTACGCTTTTGCAGTACTAGTATTTTACTTGAGTATTTCTATTTAAAGTCACATTATACTTCCACTACATTTCGGAGGGAAATATTGCACTTTCAACTCCACCACATTCATATAACAGTGCGAAGCTGCTTTCAGACAAACTGAACTCCGCAGATCCTCCTAATTTTCTCCAGAGAAGGCGCATGTGTGAACGCAAATGTCTGAGAGAGGCGCTCCACAGTTACTGCAGACTTTCTCCACCTGGCCTCCTAGTACAAAGTCTGTAGAAAGTCAGGAGAATCCAATGTGTGAACACAGCAGGGGATGCCCCGCTGGATTCACCGCGAGCAAGTGAGGAGGTTGATAATTCTTTTAACACGCAACAGATGAAAAAATAAAAAACAAAACAAAATCAAAACAAATATTTCTGGATGAAAAGCGGTGTCATGAATGTAGAAGACACCAGCGAAGATATCGAGAGTCTGTGGTTTGTAGTTGAAGACGGTGTCGGGTGATCACGTGATTTTCACTTCCTGTCTCTATCTGCTGCACCCGGCTGCTCCACCTCTCACCTGAATAATGCAGATTTTTTTGCTCTTGTGAACACGTCTGTGCAGGGAACTTCCCGCTGATTTGTGCACGTGTAAAACAAAATTTCTGGGAAGGTCCGGGCCCAGTTCTCTGGACTTTAGCCGCAGGTCATGTCTGAAAATGACTTTAGTGACTTTCAAGAAGATGAGTTAAAGTGATGAGTAATCAGGTTTTTTGGCCTCTGAAGTCTCATAAACAGATGTGAGTAGTCGGGGTCACATGTCAGATGTCTATTAGATGCTAACAGCTCCACCTTATAGTTATTTTTCACTTCAATAAATGTTCAACAATCCACTATCTCAGCAGGAAATAAAGGATTAGAGAAAAGGTCTAAACTCTGAAAACAGATATGAGAATTAATACTTGTGGGTTGTTCTTTTGTTCATTATTCATCAGACGGCCCCTCAGATTTGTCTGGTGACTGTGTATGATACTGTAGTTCAAACCAGCTCCACCTGCAGCAGTTAACACAGCAACATGCTCCTCACTCCCCAATGCTTCAGTATTAATAATACAATGATGTAATATATGAATATAACGTCAAATACACATTTATTAAAGAAACACCACAATCGTCACCAAAATAATTTGAAAAAATCTGTAACAGATTGCTTTCAATTTATATGTTGGGCTGGGTTTGCATTTGTTTCTTTGTTTTTGTTATCTCTGGATGTACTGTACACTTATTTCTCTTCCTACAGCGTCACTTGCGGCTCGTGTGAATCCCATCTCCTGCATGTTAGTGTCTCTTTTTCAGAGATAAAGATTTACTGTTAAAGGGATAGTTCACCCAAAATTCACCTATTATCTATACTCACCATTATGCCGAGGGAGGGGTGGGTGAAGTATTTGAGTCCACAAAACACTTTTGGAGTTTCAGGGGTAAACAGCGTTGCAGCCAAATCCAATACAATTGAAGTAAATGGTGACTCCTTATTCGAACGTAAAAAACAATGGAAAAAAATAAAACCCCTCCATACTGCTCCTGTGGTGTCATCCAAGTGTCCGTACACCCCAACATTCCAATCCGACTCAAAACAAAGGTCATTTACACCATTTGGGCCTAAAAACGTGTTGTAAATGCCCTTTTGAGTTGATTTTGATTGTCTTTCATTGTATTGGATTCTGCTACATCGCTGTTTACCCCTGAAACTCCAAAAGTGTTCTGTGGACTCAAACACTCCACCCACCCCTCCATCGGCATAGTGGTGAGTAGATACTAAGTGCATTTTCATTTTGGGGTGAACTATCACTTTAAGTCGTTTTGCATAAATTGAGTTAATCCAGTGAAATCAACTTGTCTCCACAAATGATCGGGGTAATCCTGACCTAAATATACGTACAATAAAGTGAAAGATGATTCTTGCAAACTGTGCCACATTTCAGTCTGAAAAAAAGTCTCAGTAAATGTGGACCACTGTGTTGCTGTACTGGTGAATAAATGGCTTGCAGGAATTATGTTAAATTTAGTGAGACTTCACTGTAACTTACTTCCCACACGGTTCACTCATGTGTATATAAAGTCCTTGTGTCCAGTCTTTTGAATCAAAGCTGCATTCAAACCCGAGCGCTCTGCTCCAACTTTAAAAAAAAAACTCTCATTCCAGCAGCCTTAATTTGGTCTTCCTTTCTTCGTCTTTGCCCATCGCTCCTCTTAATTCACGCTTTTCCAAAGCATGTTGTCTCACCTGACAAGAGAGAGAAAGGGGAGAACGAACGAACTGGCGGGCGGACTGAACGAGAAAAGAAAAGAGCGGGAGGGAGGGAAAGAGGAAAAGGAAGGGTCTGATCGTACAGTTTAATTACCAGCCCTGACTTGTAAGTGCTCTGGTGGGGAACTATACACGACCCAGCTACAAGAGACAGCTCCGCTCCATCCCATTAGAGTGGGAACAGAAGGATACATCGCTGCCTGTTTCCTCCTGCTGTCCTACAGTCCTTCACTCCTCTCTGGCCTCCCTTTCTTTGCATTTCCTGAAACTTGCCTCCGTCTCTTTGCCTCGCCACTCCCATTTCTATCACTTACCATTGTTTAACAGGCATGTGGAGTACATAAAATAATTGTTTGCGAGATAAGGTCTCTCTGTGGCATCCCCTTGTCTTTATGATTGAAAGTGGCTGGGTTAAGAACATGAGTAAGAGGTTAACGGTAATAAAAATAGCTATTAAGCATATATTCTCTTCCGACGTGTCACTCCAAGAAAAAGAGAGAGGGAAGGAGAGAGAGAAGGAGGGAGGGATACTGGCACCTAATTACAAGGAGCGCACTTGGCTGCTTTTATCAGTAATTGGACTATATAGCCCTTCATTATAATTTACTTTCTCCCCCAAACTGTGATAATGCAGACAAGCAGAACTGAGTGGGCCTGTTAGTGGCCCAGAAACTGACACCAGTTAATGGTTAATTATAATGACTAAATTAAAGGAGTGACGGTGAGAGGCCACTGGATAAAGCCCAGGCACTTAATTTAACAGGATCACTATCAGAGAAAACTCATGAGTTCAAGATTGGAAATAGAAGAGGTGAAGTTAAGATAAAAAAAAATGTTCAAAGGGAAACAACAGAGAATTTGTTTTTGTATTTGGTTGTTTCTTTTACCATATTGTTATAGAGCTGCAGATGTGAATGTGTGTCCAGGGATTAAGTGACCATTAACTGTCCCACTCTGATTGATAGGCTGAAAACAGATTTTTATTTAGGAGTCCATCCGACAGAATGTGTCTCGCTTTCAGCAATTACGGCTCGTGACAATGTAACACACAGACAGACAAAGCCATGCTCGTGTGGCGGTGGCAGGACGGCAATAAAACCACGGCAAAATCTGAATTTATTTGAACCATTTGGACCTTGGGCTGTTACAGAGTGTTTTCTTCCATATTGTATGGCTACTGAGCCATTGTTGAATAGAACTTTGATGTCAATAAGTAATGTGATTACATGACCTACAACAGGTATTTTAAATATTACAATCAAATCATAATTATTAAATTCAGTAAATAGAAGGTTCCCAGAGTGCATATCTCCACCAGGGCCCAACAGTGCCCCTGGGAAACCACATCTAAATTCAACATATCGTGATTTTTATTTGGATCTGCACTGAATTGCACACAAACATGAATTTGTCCCCTTAACATGTCATATTATTTTCCATCAAGATCCAAAGATCTGCACTGAATTGAAAATAAATCCTGGATCTGTCCCCTGATCCTGAGGGAAATCTCTTCAGTCATTCTTGTGTAATCTTGCTTGAAAACATGGACAGGGTGGAAAACATAACCTCCATGGCGGTCCAGACTGGGTGTCAACTTTTTAAACACTACATATAAGGTGCAACATGTGTGTGCGGTGGATTAGGAGTCAACGGTCAAAGTGTAACCGGAGTACTTCATCTGACCTGTTGGCCATCTGGACGTCATGCTCAGCAGTAGAAGAAACTGCATTAAAGGGATTCAATGATAAAACCCTGGACATGAAAACAATGAACGCAGGTGGTCTGAGTTTTACAATGCTTATATAATATGTTATAATTCTGTTGTTTAATTTTATTTACATTAAACTGATGACTTCCTTAATGGACAGAGATCAAGTTGGTTTTGGTTATAAACCCTTGGACTGCTTTTTGTTTGTATGAATGTTTTGCAGCCACAGAGGAGACAACACAGGGGTGATGAGACAAGGCCCCGAGGGAGCACAGAGACATTGAGTTGAATTTTTTCAAATAGTAATTGACAAATGATGTTGTTTTTTGTTTTGTTTTTAGTGGATTTTTTCTTAAACCATTGTCCTGCATTAAGACTCAGCTGCTTTACCTCCTCGGACATCTATTCTCTGTCCAGTGGGCCATAAGGAATCACAATTGATACTTAAGAAAACATCCAATTTAAAAGATCATGAGATGAATCAGTTCTAATTATGAGGAGTTTCTGTACAACGTTATTTTTCAGTAGATTCATGTTAATTTATCTCAACGAAATCCGAGAAACTGCTGGAAATATAAGGGTCACACTGCTTCCTGAGTTTGTGTTTCACGTTGTGTGACAGAGTTGTAAACTACAAAAGTCTAAATCAAAGTCAGTTGTTGGCAGATCAGCACAGAGTGCTCCAGATCGCAGCTGAACTGCCTCCTTTTGTGGAGGCAAAGTGCTTCATTACTACTGCTGCATGAAATAAACCATCAGCATGCACATGAGCGGGCACCAAGTCTCCCTCTCTCACAGCCGCGCACGTGCATGTGCAAATGTTACTGTATTTCCGCGAGTCAATAGGAATCAGAACTGTCAGAGGTCTGACAGGAATTTTACCAACAACCTCGCAGTTGATAGTGCCGCACTCAAACACGACTCACTGTCACATGCAGAATATCAACTAAGATGACACTTGATGTGTATTATCATAATCGTGCGATTACATGTGTATTTCAGATTTTCCCGCTTCAAATGTGAAGCGTGTGCAAGTGTGTGACACCGTTAGACTCTCCTTCCTCCTCCACACACACACACACACACACACACACACGCACACACACACACACACACACACACCACACACACACACACACACACACACACACACACACACACACACAGTAAATCCGTGGCTTTGTGTCGCTGTCTCTTTCGGTCCCTCTGGCTTTGCAGTAGCAGAGTGGCTGCCCCACTGATCCCTTGGCACCACACATCTTTGGCACACTCTGCGCACTAAGGTAATCATCATCATCATCTTCAGCACCATCATCTTCATCATTAAGCTGGATCAGAATCATCATCTTACCCCCCTCTGAAAAAGCAGCCCTCCTGGTGGCATCCACCCACCCACACACACACACTCACACACACACACACACACACACAAACATTCCTGTTCACACACACAGTGGCAGATCATCGCTGCAGCTCTGTGGCTCTTCTCTAAAATCCCCTGCACCATCAAAGGGAAAGGCCTGTCTGTCAGTCATGTGGGTGATTATGGGACTGAGTGACAGCGGACGACTGACACTAAGCAGCCGGGTTGAATGCACCTCAGTCAGGCCTGGCAGGTTTGGGTGACACCGGGGGCTGGGCCGCGTCCCTCACGTACAGGGATTAGCCTCGCCAGCTGCCATCTCAGCGCCACTCTGCTCTCACTCACACTAAGTGGCAAACACACACTCACAGGCAACACATGAGGTGAAGAGTATACATACAGTACAAAAAAGCCGACATGTTTTGCTGTATGGACACACGGAACCATTAGAAAATTTGCAAACCACGTGCACCTACGCACACAAATAGAAAGTAGCGCACAGGCAACACACAGGCGATGTAATGTATTGGTCCATCTCAGCCCAAAAAGTATTGTCAAACTGTCGCAGTCACATCTTCTCCTCATAATCCTGCACATACGCACGCAGACTTTATAGGTGCATCAGCATCAAAGCATCAACCATTTCTAAAGGTGTTCAACACCAGGTTGTCGACATGCGTTAATGCAACTAGAGCAAAGATAGAACACAACTGAACACAACATGCATTCTCACTGCACGAGCATGTTAAGGGTAAAAAAAACCAGATATGCATAAATACACTATGTGCTATTTAAAATGTGTGCATGCAACAGTAACACACACACTGCATTACTTGCACTGGGATCTCCCAAGGAACATGTCTCAAGTCACACACTGACTTCACTGCAGGATGACTTGGTTCAAGAGGTGGGATTCAGACATGGGAACCTTCGTGCAACTCGCTGACATTTAAATAACACTAAATTAATAGGCTGGGCGGTAAATCAGTCTGTGTGCGTAATGTGCGGCAGGTTTTTGTTTTAATGGATAGTACCAGAGAGCAGATACAAGTTACAGTAAAAACAGTATGAGTGAATGTGCATAAGTGAAACATGAAAAAAAAAGGTTTTATGTTTGACTGTAATAAAAATGTGTCAAAACAGAGAAGCTGCAATAAAAAATGATGGAAACAGATTTTTTTTAATACCTCCTGCTTCTTCTGCTGCAGATGTGCGACCACATCTGTCGCATGCCACAGAGTCTGGATTTTTAAAAACCACACAGTGCATGGGTTTCAGCCGGGATGTGTGTAACTGCAGTGTGCCCAGGTTATGATGGCGTTTTCTTTTTGTGCGTCACCTTTCTTTTGTGTAGGTACAGCCACTGATGATAATATCACCTTACTCAGGTGAATCAGAAATGGTAAATGTCTTTGGCAATAACACAAACGCCATCTAGGCAAAATAGAGAAGAAATACACTGTTTTTTTTCAATTTGAGACTTTCAATGTGTCGCATGTCATCGATAACGATCGATTGGTCTTGATATTTCCCATGAGTGATTAAAAATACAGCAAAAGGATCTTTCACCTCATCCCTTTTTCACTAATGAAGGTAACAAACCGTTCTCGTGTTAAATGGAAGCTGCTGCGGTTGTTTTTCCTCTCACCGGGTCACGCTCAATACCGGCTGGAGGGTTGCAGAAGACATTTTTCTTTGAATGTTACATTATCCTCTTCAGTGACATTTGGGTGCCACTCAAAGGAACTCTGGAGAGTGCTTGAGAATTGTTAATGGAGTTGATGAAGGGTTTTTCCCCCCGTCTTTTCGCCTTTTCTGTCATGTTCCACTTCGACAAGGACGATACCTTCCACACCAAGCCATCAGCAAGCCTCATTTCACCTCTCGATGAGACAGACCGTAATGAGCAGGGCTGAAACCCAGATCACTCATCACCTCCCTCCCCCTCTCTCTTTCTCCATCCGCACTCTGCCCGCTGCTTTTCCGCTGCATACACCTCACTTCCCTCATTAACACCCACACCATACACAGCGATCTCTCCTCCCTTCTCCCCACCCATCCATAACCTCTCTAACCTGGCAGGCTGCACACCTTGGGCTTATTCAGCAGAGTCAAATGCCACCCTCTTTCTCTCCGGCAGCCACTCTTCTGCTCCCGTGCGCTCACATTCACGCCTCGCCTGCCTCTTGGAAATGGGATTGTCTGGGAATCCGACTCTGCCTTTCCCCAACAGGATAATTGAAAATGGGACTGCAAGGGCAAATATAAAAAGAGAGAGAAGAGAAATGCCACATTCTTTTGCAGCTCCTCCTGACTCACACCCGGCCTGTTGATATATAAATGAGACCCGAGCGGGAGTTTCAGGGAGTTTAGTTTATCTAAAACTCAAGTCCTCTGTATTTGAAACTCTAATCCAAATAAGGAAAAATCAGGTTCATGTAAACACAATCCAAACACATCACGTATTTGATCTTTTACACCTGTAGACCTCTACTTACACGTTTACATTTCTCTTGGTAGTAGCTGTAAAAGCTACCACATGTATGTCGACAATGGATCACTACTGCGGGTTGCTCCTACTAACAAACCCACAGAGAATTATTCCCTGACTCTGCACTTATTCTCATCTCTACGGTGTGTTCACTGTGCAATGGACGGTTGTTCTCAGTGGAGAGGCTCTGGAAAACCAGTGTGCACAGCCTGCGCAGCCACAGTTAGTGAGAGACCAGCTGGTGAACAGAGAGGAGCATCTTCCAGGAGTTAGTGGAGACCAAAACATCAGACTTAACATTCATCAGGTGGCCAGAAACGCAACTTTAACCAAATGTTCCAAAGTGTGCAATATAATGCTTAGTTACAGACATAATGTAGTGTCAAGAAATCCTAACACCTCCTCTTGACATCTCAAGCTGCTCGTCAAAATGCTTGACCCAGGATGTACCATGTTTGTTGACAAATCTTTCTACACCCACATCATTTGCATATTAAAGTGTTGTCATAATGTAGGCAGAGGCAACAAAACAGGAATGCTCAGAATACCAGGTGTAAATGCAAAGGTGCAGGATCAGATGTCCTTATCCACATAGTGCACACATACTGTATATATGATAACACCAGGTGTAAATGGAGTTCAACTGGCCTGTTTTCCGATGTGAATATGCAGATTTAGCCGAGGGATGGGGAGCAAAAATTAGCAGATATTTCAATTTGTTCATTCCGGGCGGCTTTTGATTTATATCAATTTCATGCCTCCCATCAGGTGCCATATCATAGACGAAGGTAATAACCCAGAAATAACCTCGTTATGGAGACAGCACTGCGGTCTGGGCACAATGAACTCAGAGCTGAAGAATTAGTGACCTGGAAAGTGGCAGGGAGAGTTAATGGCATTAGCTACATCAGACACACAGCGAGAGAGGGAGAAAAAAGGAAAAAACAGGGGGAGCAGGAATCATTGCCACTGCAGCAAAGGAAGGACGCATAAAAATTAAAATTAAAATAAAAGGAAGGATCCTCTGATGGCTCATTGTTCTTCTCCCCCTCAACATGGCGCCTTTTGATATCAAGAACACAGCATTGTTATGAGTATTTTACCATCAGCATTATTATTATGATAGCTGTTTGAAATAGAAATGCAGCTATTCTTATTGTCTTTGAGTCTAATTAGCTGGAAATGGGAGAAAAAAATGTAAAGTAGGCCGTTAATGAATTATTTCCTTTCATGTATTTTATAGTGCATCTTTTGTTGTTTGTGGATCTGACGTGCACGCACGCTGTGCATGTACAACAGCCTCTGTTACCTGCTGACAAGACGTGCATGCTGTGTAAGTGTGTGTGTGTGTGTGTGTGTATAAGTCCACATATGTGCTGTGCAACTAAGTGACAAGAAACTAGGGAGAGCACGTTTGTTTGCTTGTTTGTTCACGAGTCCCTCGTACATTAACGAGGGCTTACAAGTTGCTCTTGCTAATGTGTGAGCCTACATTTCAACATGAAAAGACAAAACTGGAATAAAAACTGATACAACAATCTGGGGGAAAAATGAGGCAAATGGATTATCTGTTTATCAGCAGCTGCTGGTCCGGAAAAAGAGAAGGAAAACAAAGAGAAAACTAAAAAAAACGTCCACTGTGTAATCACTCCTGAAATGCTTTTGGACCAGGACGAGGACAATTAACAGCGAAAAATTCTGGATGTTCCTAAGTAATCACCTCTTTGATATCCAACATCAATACAACTTTGGACACTTTGATATATGAGCCTGCCTTGATGAGCCCAGTGAATACATTAAAAATATGTTTAATTAGCATTTCAAATCAGCGGCACTCAACTAAAAAAGAATATACAATAAAGGAGAAATATGGCTAAGGAGTGTTTATGTGTGTGTGTGTGTGTGTGTGTGTGTGTGTGTGTGTGTGTGTGTGTGTGTGTGTGTGTGGGTGCGGGTGAACAAATTAGTCGTGGGTTTGATGAACAAAGAGACTGGCCTCAGAACAAAGCACATGTTTTAGCCTTGTGCCTTTCACCTTCTCTGTTTATTTAGAGGCCAGCCAAATCAAAATGATCCTCCGGGCCTCCCTGTTTTTTTTTTTTTCTTTCTGATTTCTCCATCACGCTCATGCAAGAAAATATCCTGTCTCTAATTAATATGACCTTATGAATTTTTAATGGAGCTACATCTTAGCTTTTGAAAGTGCAGTGGGGAGCCTTGAAGTACATGTGTCAGTATTTGCACTTATCTATGTGGAAGAAAGTGAAGAAAATATGACTTTGGTTGAACTAGTTTGTGATGAATAACTGATGTACATTTTAACCTATTTACTTCATTTTGATTTTCTTCACTCAGCGCACTTGTGCGTCCTCAGATCACTGGAGATGATTGACAGATCAAGACTGCTGGGGTAAAATGATTGCTATGCCCTTTTTTTATTTATTTTTTCCAAGATGTGATGCCATGCCAAAAAGGAAGTTAAGATTTCAAACTGTTCAAAGTGAATTTCAGATGAGGTGTAATTCAATGGAAAATATAAAATGTCAGTCTCGATCCTGCACTGTGGGAAGAGAGGGGCTCTCAACACTCCGCTGGCTTGCACGCGCTCGCACCCAGCTCAGGCTGCGCTGAGGCTTCACTCTCTTCTTTTCCTGTACGTTTTTTCCTGTGTGGGTCGGGCAGTGGGAGGTTATTACATTGACTTATAGGACAGTCCACTCATCCCATTGGTCGAATGCCAGTTTAAACAGAAGTGTTGTACAACTTATAATAATAATACATTGCATTTATATAGCACTTTTCAAAGCTCTCAAAGACGCTTTACATAGTGAAGGATAAAATAAGGAAACAATCAATATACTCTTTAAAAAAAGAAAAAGATAAGAATGAGGTACACTGAGACAAATACAAACTGAATAAAAACATGGGGTGGGGGGATTTAGCTGAGAAAGGCAAGTCTGAAGAGGTGGGTTTTGAGGGACTTTTTGAATGATAGCAGTGTGGGGGTATTTTTGATGTGGGGTGGTAATGAGTTCCACAGAGAGTGGGCAGTGACTGAAAACGCCCTGTCACCCCAGGTTCGGCACTTGGTCCCAGGGACCTGAAGGAGGTTGGCATCAGCAGATCTGAGGTGTGCTGGTGGGGGAGTGCTGGTGGAGGAGGTGCGAGAGGTAGGGGGGAGCCAGGTTGTTGAGGGTCTTGTAGGTGGTGAGTAGAACTTTCCTGAGATACTTCTCCATGTAAAATCTGTCAGGCAGGTTTATTCAAAAAAGGATTCTGCATCTCTCAGCTCTAAACTCAGTTGGTTGTTGTTGTTGTGTTATGTGTATACACCGAAACAGGAGTTTTTAAAAATCTTGACTTTGCATGTGGACAAGAGGCCCAAACACAGAGGAACAATTTTATTTTGCAAAATATCCACATAAGTGTGGACATAGTTTTCACTCTTACCCAGTTGTCTTTAACTGAAGCACTTTAAACAGATTATCCCTCATTGAATTCAAGGAAATTTTAATTTGCTGTATTTACATACAAAACACTTAAAAATCAGTCACCATCAGTCTATACTGGTTAATTAGTCAATGGTATAGAAAAAACAATTTCATAGACAGCCCCATTAAACAGCTGATTTACTGTTAATTACCTTTAACTGGTTTCACAAACTGCAAACATAAATCCAGTTATTCAGTTGTACAACGCTCCTGTGTAATTTTGTATTTGTCTCAGGAATATTTCATATTCTCAGTTATGTGGAGATAGTTTGTTACAGTTGAGGTCTGTGTCTCATGGGTAGGGCCGCTTGGAGAGCGCAGGAGAAGACAGAGAAACAAACACAGCTACACAGAGGTCTCTACAAAGTTTTCATTTATCACTACTCATCAGCTTGACCATGACCGGCTGGATGGCTACTGTCTTGTCATGCGGGAGTAAAGCTGTGGCCACACGTGCCTCTAAGCATCATTCAACATGGTGTGTCCAAAGAGAAGTGCATGAATGTAGTGTGTCGTTTTCTTTGCAGCAGTGATTTGCTTTAAGAGACAATATGACTCTGTACTCACTAACTCTGGTCCCCTAGTGCATTTACCGCTAATTAAACACCACCAACTGACATAATACGGACATTACATGACATGGGACAAACAATCTGGGCAAAAAATTACCACAAAGGGATGGATTATGAGCTTGGAAGAATATACCCGGAAAGCAGGGTATGAAATTCGAGAACTGATAGCAGGATAGCAGCTACAGCCCATCGTAAAATATTGATCATCAACACAATAAACATGCAGGTTTGGTTATTAGACTGACTGGGTTTGGTTTGGTACGGGCATGGGAACTACCTGGTTAGTTTTAGGAAAATGGGTGTTTTCAGATAACATAAGTTCTTCATTCAAGCTAGGGTGAGTAATCCTGGAAAAAGCTAGTAAGAGCAGGATACACTTTGAAATTGTTCAAACGATATCGCATCAGATACGCCCCCAAATCACATGAATGTGCACTGACTGAAAACTGCTAGGAGACGACTTTTCTGGGACTCGCTTGCTAACTTCTGGTGTCATGCGCAGGCTGCACGCAGGCAGGCAGGTGGTTTAGTGACAGACAGGTGTGCCAGCCAATCATTTCATTAGGTCTGAAAGAAATGGTTGGTCATGTTTCTTACAATCCTGCGAGGGCCGCAGACATCAGCTTTTTCCTCTTTTTTCATACTTCATTTATAGATGGCTATCGGGAATGTGAAGAGGATTTCAACAAATGACAACACACACACAACAGCACAGTCTAGAACACTAAGCCAGGCACAGTGACAGTTGAAAGTCTCCAAATAACAGACATTATGTATTACATATTATGATCAGAGGCTCACTATATGTCAGCGCATACTTTGTAGATATAGATATCAAAGAATGATGGGGCACACATCAAAGGGCAGGTGAAGGGCATCTTTAAAACTGCAAGGATGAGGAGCCACAAGCCACCAACCAGATGTTCTATTCTGACAGGTCTTTTATCTATTATTTCCATCTTGTGATGTACAGATCATTTCTCAATCTTAATTGGAGAGTTAATCTTTCCATCTCGTGAATCTCTATAACGATTTCGAGCCAATTATCTACTGTGGATGGGTCGGGTTTCAGCCATTTATGTGTGATAGCTTTTTTAGCTGCTACAGTTAATATTTTCAAGAGATATTTATTGTGTCCAGTTATTCCTTCTGGCAGGTCACCCAAAAAAAGTGACATGCATTCCAGTGGAATATGTCTGCCAAGAACATGTAGCATGTTTCTCTAAACATTTCCTCTAAAGCATTGTATCTTTGGGCAATTCCAAAAAAACATGGTGGTGATTTGGCTCCCCATCCCCACACCTTCTCCAACATTTAAGTCTTTATTAGGTATATTTTCATTTTAGGAGTGATAAAAAACAGAGCAGGTTCTTCCAGTAAAATTCTCGCGAATACATGGAACACCCTAAGTCTTGTTAAATTAGTTTTTATGTCCGACAGGTATGTACGTTTACGTTTTGTTATTTTAAAAGCTCTAAAATGCCACCTTTGTAATTAAACTGTAGAAGTTTAGCGTACACAGAGTCGCAGGTAAATATTCTCTGCTTCAATATTGTACTAGTGTAGAAGTTTTTCACTTGGGAATTATTTGTTGACTTATTTATAATTTCACATAGTGAACTACACAAAATCATAGACACACAATACTGTCTCCGCTTCCACATTAATTATTATGTGCAATATATTCACACCTTTAATTGGCTTTTTCAGATAAACACTTTTGGTATGCAGCTGTCACACTGGCTTTGTGCATAGATTAGTGTAGTTTTTGTTTGTACTGTGTGTGTGTGTTTGTGTGTGTGTGTGTGTGTGTGTGTGTGTGTGTGTGTGTGTGTGTGTGTGTGTGTGTGTGTGTGTGTGTGTGTGTGTGTGTGTGTGTGTTTGTGTATACAGACTGTCACATAAAACTGGAACCTGCCAAACTGTACTACTGTAAAGTAACCTCCAACTAAACAAAACTTGTATTTTTTGTTCTCTCAATGTAAAAGGGTGACCGTTGAAGCTTGTGTGGTCTCTGTCTTTATTTATAGTTGTTTTCACGCAAACAAGTATGTTCAGATGTGGTGTATATAACTGGGCGGGTGTGGGAATCAATGTAAGATATTTTTTATGGCAGCATTACAACATTTGTTTTTTGAAAACAGAAAAAAGTTAAGAATGTGTGTTATTAGAAAGCTTTTAAAAATGCACTCTCTTTTTTTCCTCTCTATTTTTCTTTGCAAGTTGACACTAATGGTCTCCTACAGCGGCAGAGAGTGTGTGGGGAGACTTGGAGCTCTGAGAGTCTGTTAAGACAGCTGTCTTTTAAAACCGAAAAAACATTAGTAATAGCTACTAAAACTCTGCTATTAATCTGCGGCCGGGCTCCAGTGTGGCTGCCTTGGCTAATGAACATAGTGCTTGGCTTTATCTGTCTGTCTCTCTACCAGCCCTGTCAGGAAGGGGCCAGAGGTCAAATGGCTTAATGCTGCTTGTGTGGGAGGTGTGTACGGGGGCATCTGTCTGAAGAGCCGATCAGGGAGGGAGAGTGGACAAAGATGGAGGGAAGAAGTTAAGATTTAGAGGTGCTGTTGGTTTACAGCATCTAGCTCTAAATCTTCTTTAAACATCTGAAAACAATGGAGAAACATTTGTCTGTAAATTTGTTAACTTGTCACTGATTGACTCATGTAACCTGTGTTATATGTGTTCTCATTAGTTGATACTGCTGGACAGGATTGCAGTTGGCACTATTTACTGTTAAAGTTCAGCCTGTTGGGGTTAATTCAAAATCAGTTTCCTTCACATGGTGTCTGGGTTCACCTTCAGGACAGGGCTGAGAAGCTTGGACGCCTGTAAATTCATATTTTACTTTTACATTGTTTTCTAGAGCAATGCAATGTACTTTGCACAACTGTACAGCAAAATAAGATTTTAGTCATTTGGAAAAAAAGGAAATCAACATAAGATGGTCAATGTTGATATCGTGGTGGTCGTGATCAAACTGTAGCGGGCCAGTGTCGGCCCTTCGATGTGGCCCAGGACACATTTGTGTTGAGATTCCATTAAGAATGTGGCCATGTGCATCCCTGACAACCTCTGAATGTGATCTGAGGGATTGGATCTCAAAGAGTCCTCAATGCATCCTGACACCTCCACTGTCCACTTGTGATCAGATCAGCAGAGAACACTAGGTCTCAATGCCAGGTCTTAGAATACCAGGTCTTGGATTAATTGCACCTTCTTTTTAAGGGTATGGTAAAGACATCTTTCAGGATATCTGTCCCTCTGTAGAACCAGACATCTCCTGGTACAGATTAATTCATCATTAACATCTTTATAATTGTATTGCATCATAATCAGGGAGCTAGTTATTTTCATACACATACCCTAGTCCTCTGTACATGGACCTAGCTTCCTTGCAATTTCTTTTCTGTAACCAAAGGAAAACGTCAGTAAGGTCTACAGTATGTGAGTCTGCCCCCATCCTTGCATGCAGAGCTACAACACCCATCATGACACATCAGAGCTTTTTGTTGTAAAAATGGGTACAAACGACGAGACAGCTTGGCACAGCTGGAATGGCACACCCACCCGCACAGCCATCATCACCCGCTCGCCCCTCTCTGGCACTCTCTCCGAGGGTTTGTAATTGATTTAGGGGGCAGGCAATAATGATCGATGTCAGTCCGCCTCAGCTGCGACACCAAGAGAGTCGCAGTGGCAATATGTGACGGAAGACACCAGCCTATTACGGAGGCGCAATCAAATATTTGTAAGATCAGGACACACTCGTTATTTATTCATGCTAATACAAGTATATTAAAGAAGCTAAACAGGGTTAGTGCTCCATCACTCACAGGGGGAATCAGCCAGAGCATTTATCAGGACCTTGGGTACGACTCCCCTCGGCCAAGTCTCCCATCATATGCGGCATGCTAACTGACAGACTGAGGTGGATAATGGGGCCCTGATTTGTATGCATGGGGCTGCCATTGTCATTTCTTTATGGTTGGTTTGCAAATAATGCATGATTTCAGCGTCGAGAGGAGACTCTGCCGGCATGTACTGTTGCCTGACTGTTGAACACACGTACCAAGGCGTACACACCACACACATGCACTACCACGCGCACACTGACACAGGCGCACCCCTACTATAATTCCGCTGCAGGTTTTTGACTGTCAACGATGACACACGCAGACAGTGAGAGAGAGAGAGAGAGAGAGAGCGTCTTCATTAGGCAAACACTGATGCTGATGTGTCTGATGGATATTTGTAACTATGAGTGTGTGAACAGGAGCAGCCACCATTTCTCAACTGTTTTACATCATTAACAGTGCCTCCCCACCCTTTGTCAGCCCATAAAACCTAGACTTCAGATATATTATGTTTTAATACCCGCTTATAAAGGAAAACATAAAAATGCAAAATGCAATATCCAGGAGCTGTCACTTTGATAAACAAAGCTGAATATTGATCTGTCTCTAAATTGGAGGGCGGGGGGGAAAACAATAATGTTAGATTTCCAGTAACATGAAATTACATGCTGAAACAGAGTGTGTTCTGCTTTGGCCTGTCACCATCCAGCAGCACAGCAGTTTCTCAAAGAGAGTAAACCAGCGTCTCACCCAGCCAAAAGGAAGCTGCAGAATGACTTACGCTGGAGAGCAGACAGTAGTTTCCTCCAGAACAATCCCGAGATGAAGGAGAAAAAGTGTGTGCTGGTTAACGAAGTGTGAAACTGACGTGCATGTCAAGTCAATCAGTTCACCAAAAGATCATTTATAATCAGTGATCATAACAGTGTTTGCTCATAGGGACGGGAGTAGAATGTGCAAAATGTGTAGACAAGGGAAGCAGCAATATAAGTTTTGAGAACGACACACATGTTTAGACACTCTCAGTTCATATTGGTGGTGTTTTGAAAATATCGACCACATTTATGAGGCACCATTTAGGAAACTACCTCCTCTAACAACCAATATCCATTATGGGACTGTCACAACAGGAATTTGATGAGTCGAAAATTACACGACCATAAAATGGCCGGCACCATGTGGACCCCTGCATGTTATTCCTATATGTGATTGTCTCACATTTATTCTTCATGGTGTGGCCATTAGTGTGTGGCTACAACAGCCTCACATCATCTGCTTTCAGAAGATTTTGGAACCTGGTCAGACTCACACTTGGAATTCCTGTTCATCTCAGAGGCGTTGGACGGTTTTCAGTTAGAATGGAGACGTTTACTTACCAGACCTTCGTTGGCTGCCGCTCAATTCAGCTTGAAGCTATCAGCTTCACCATTACACACCCCAAAACATGCACTGACAGCTAAACTGTGACGTATTGTCCTGTATTGTTGGTAACGTAGGCACCGGTTTGCAAGAAGGATGCAAGAATAAAAAAAGACAATACATATATGGTTCTGCTGCATTAGCTTTGATTGGTTTTAACTGTCCATTTGTTAGATTTAGTCGAGCACTGCCCAATTTTAGTTCCATGAATGTGTCTGCACATTTGCAGAGATCAGGTTTGCTGGAGCTTGGATATTTTAAGATGTTTATTACTTGACCATTATGTGACCAAAAAGCAAGCTGGTACCAGATCGGTCAGTTCCTAAAATTATAACGTTTTTAAGTGTGGTGCATATGCAATTAACCTCATCTTACACCCATCCATCCATCATGACTGTCCCTTTGTCATTTGGGTCGCAGGGGGCTGGAGCCTATCCCAGGGTTCGGACACATGCTGGACAGATCTAGAGACAGACAACCTTTCACTCCCATTTTGTACTCAGTTTAGAATAGCCACCCAACCTGCATGCTTTTGGACCATGTGGGCAGAGGGAGAGCATACAAACTCCACATAAAAAGGCCCCAGCCAACCATCACAATCAATGCCAATCATTCTCCTAATGGTATATGGATAACACACCAGTTTGTGTGTTGTCATTATTTTCATGTTTTTAGTGTCATTTTACACAAAGTCATTGTTGTATAGAGTTCCCCCTAACGCTATAAAAACTTGAAATTCAGAGACATGACAGTCCCTGAAGGTGGCATGTTATTTTAACACAATCCAATGAGATTCCCTTAAAGGGATAGTTCACCGAAAAATTAAAATGCACTCATTATCTACTCACCACTATGCCGATGGAGAGGTGGGTGAAGGGTTTGAGTCCATAAAACACTTCTGGAGTCTGAACTTTGTTGCAGCAGAATCAATACAATTGAAGTAACCGGCGACTTATACTTCAGACGTGATAAAACAACAGTAAAAACATACTCTGCCTCCATACTGCTAGTGTGGTGTCATCCAAGTGTCCGTAAAGCCCAGACATTCATATTCCATATCGGCTGCAACAAACTTTACCCCTGAAACTCCAGAAGTGTTTTGTGGAGTCAAACACTTCACCCACCCCTCCATCAGCATAGTGCTGAGTAGATGATGAGTGAATTTTCATTTTTCGGTGAACTATCCCTTTAAGGCGTGTGTGGCGTTACAGAAGGATCCATCCCAAAAAGAATATTAGGTTTACACGGGATGATAAGTGTGCTACAGTTTACAATTTCACTGTGGCAATTCAACAGCTTTTCATTCATCATGTGTCGATGATATACTGTACATGCATCAGTATGTCCAAGCAGCGAGTTACACTGATAGCGCTGATGGATTGGTCTTCTCCTTTAATCCATTTGCTAGACACCCGTTTTTGAAACGTCTTGTTCTGCCAGACCGTTTGATGGCTGTCAGAGTTGATTTGTCAGAAACATGAAGCGATAACAAACTACATGCTAACTCCCATATTCCCAATCCCCTACCTTCTCCATCCGCCTGCTCCCTTGCATGAAAAAAATCGCTCTCTCCCTCTCTCCCTCTCTCTCTAACAAGGCGTACAGGCCCTTACCTAGAGAGTTAGCGCTTCACGTCTTCAACAAATGGACTTACACCTCTCCCTCCATCTCCCGCTGTAGAAGAGCTCAAGGAAGGCAGGCACCCGTCTACTTCCCTCCGACTCTCTCTATATTAGATCGACCAATCAGGGGATGTCAGTCATGCATCCCAGCTCGCGGCTGACAAGTTGGCAGTTGCGATGCAAGAGCGGTTCATTCATTCCGATGACACTCTGCCAATATCTGTATGGTGGAAGCCGCACGCCTTTGCCTGTTTTTTGCTCTTAGTCAGTGGAAACAGATTCACAGGCAGACAGGGAGGGAGAGAGAGGGGCATCGAACCGAGCAGAATTAAAAGCTTTGACTGTAAGTTTTCAGATCTTGGGGTGTCTGGCTTGCCAGTTTGAAGTGTGACTGATAACGCAGGAGGAAAGTTTACAGAGGAAACAGCTCGTCTTCCTGCCAGCAGAGCTCAATCTTTAATGTCTGCGGTTGCAGGTCTTACGGATAGCAAAGAGTAATGGCGTGCTTCTGTGCTTTGACTTGGTGTAGAAAGTTGGGGGTATATTGATGTAGCCGGGAGGGTGCTGAGCCAGAGCAAGGGCTGCTCACTGGGCTTGAACTGTTACCGAAGGGGGTCCTTTGGGACATCAGAGCATCACCAATAATCACAAACACAACCACCATGACATCAACTATTTTAAATTCAAGGATAAACAGGCATCTTTTACTCGATTATGCTTGTTCTAGACCCTTTTGCTACCATATTTAATGGCAAAGAGATAGTGAACAACAACAGTGATCATGATTAAAAAAAGGACAGTCAGAATGATTCAAGTAAGTAAAATATAGAGATATCAGAAAAGATGTCTTCTGCCCACGTCTGTTAAGCAGAAAGTAAACTCTAAACGTTGACAGCCAGTTAAACCACTCGAGAGTCCAGGGAGTATTACAGTTAAATTGTGCAATAAAAAAGCCAAACAACACCTATTCTTAAACGTAAGCCTCTAAATACTGATAATTGTGTTTTTCAGCACAGTGTGTTTTTTTGAATCCATGATGAGTTCTGATGCTTTGCATTTAATGAGAGACCTGTCCCAAGTGGGTCAAAGCATTCTGGGTAAAACAGCTAATTAAGTGGCAATTAACCAGTGCTGTCTGCCAGAGAACTAAACATAGTCTGGGCAATTTAGTTGGAACGTGCCCAAATGGCTGCTTGTTAGTCCAACCACAACAGCATTGGCTAAAAAAAATCAAACACGGAGATTCTTTTATTCTATCGTGAAGCAAGATTAGAAAATTACAAACAGCATTGATCTCTGACTTTGCTCCTCTGAAATGATAAATGATTATGAGTCAGGTCAAACGAGGACAGGGCAGAAAGGGAAAGAGAGAAAGAAAGGGATTGGATGCGGAGAATGCAATGCATGAGATGCATGTTTTGTCTTAAGTGGGATACATATGGGCCTTAACACTGGGTGACAGAGTGTGTGATGTTTTCCTATCTTTCATTATCAGGCGGCCTGCCTGGCTGCCAGGCATTACCTGTTGATGACGGAGTGGACCGCCGACCTGATGGACAGATGGATGGGATCGTTGATGAATGTGTGGCAGGTGCTTTGTCAGTCTGGAAGGCAATCTAAAACGCAGAGAGAGGGGAGAAACCATTTAGACTCTAGGGACACCTTCTATGCTCTTACACAACTCAAAATCCCACCTGCCCCCCACCTCTCCCAAACCCCCACTTGCAATCAAATTACAGCATTGCACTTGGTATTAATGAGGCTGCTTTACAATGCTTTTGTCACCTACAATGGCAGGCTATGTCGCTCCAATATCAGCTGGGTCTAATTTAGAAAAATGCCCATAGAGGAGGTCAATCTCCTCTCTCATACACGATGACTGATAGATCCAATACCTCTGGAATCAGATAAAACTTTGACAAATGGCCCAGTGCCGGCCTGAGCGGTGTTGGGGAGGACGTAAGGGAGCCGGAGAGCTGCTGTGTCCAAGACCAGCCCTGTCCCTCTATCCCATCACACCAGCACTGGCTTTGATCAATGGGGCCACAGTTCAGACACACACACATACTGAGACAGGTCCTAGGTCCGTCATTACATGATTAAAAGGCCTAGAGGATATTGCTTTCCCACCATTCACCCAACCAAAAAGAAAAAGAAAAAAAAACTTGATAAAACTAACAGCATCTTCCGCTCACTTTTCCCTCTCTCCCTTGTTTCCCCCCTTTTCCTCTCTGCTTGCAAATTTCGATTGATTAAAAAGTAACATTAAGTAATATGAGATAGATTTCACCTTCCTCCTACTCTTCCTCGCCCTCTCCTACTGAGCAAAGGGAGAAGAATCCTTCGCTTCTACTTGTTATTGCTGTTTTCCATCTACTTCCAGCAACAGGACACCACTCGCCCTAACCTTGCATTAATCACAATCCAGCTCATAAATCGACCGGCCGATTAGCATGATAGATAGCCTAAAATGTAAACACTGCTGCACTTAATTGGCCTCCTCTACCTGGAGTCACATCTGTAGTTGCTCTTTCGGCGTGGAGGATAACTTTGGCCTGGCGGGCACAGCTCTCGATCATTAAAGAGATGTAGAGTTATCATCTGTTTGTGAATCTCTCTCCTTGTACGATTTCTCTTTCGATTTTTTTTCCTCTCTGTCCCCTTGTGTATGCTGATTTATACGTTGCGTTTCTGAGGAAAGAAGGCGTAGATATGTTAACAGGGATACATGAAAACACACACTTGCACGCACAGGCACACACCTGCACGCTGTCTGTTATAACAGATAGTATGGAAGGTAGTTAAGGGGCTAAAATGCTATTGATCAGCCAGGGAAATCAATTGACAACGCATACACCACAAAACCACAGAGCTGCATCTGAGTACACACTGCAAACAGCATAACACACACACTGCACACACACACACACACACACACACACACACACACACACACACACACACACACACACACACACACAACAATTATATAAGACCTTGCGTGGCTGTTTGCATGTTTAGATTTAGAGTAAGGTAACATCAGTTTAGCTGCTCCACAAACTGAAGGTGTGTGTGTGTGTGTGTGTGTGTGTGTGTGTGTGTGTGTGTGTGTGTGTGTGTGTGTGTGTGTGTGTGTGTGTGTGTGTATGCCTGTGTTGGAGGGCGTATGAGAGGATCAAGTGTCTCTAGTTTCATTTCCTCTCCCCCATGTTTGCTCTGCCAAAGAAAACAACGCTTCATAAAGTCACTCTGAGCTCGGCAGAGGAAATCTCTCACTCTGGTTTGGCAGTACACAAGTTATAAAGTTCACAACCTTTTGGTGCTGGATATAAAAGTCCCTGCTATGAGCCTCTGAGGTGGGTGAAAATGAAATAAGTGAAAAAAGCAAGGTGGATATTACAGCAACATCAGATATTTCGGTGGAAAACAAACCCATTGTCAGTGAACATTTTACTGATGCATTAACTCTCAACCAATGTATAACATGTCCAATTTAACAAATAAAACATATCCTAATTATGTTAGTAGAAAACATAATTTTGTCCTAATTAGATGACCTTCCAAATGTATTGTACCAATCCAGGCTGCAAATGTGTTTGACTTGTGGCTTTTTTGGAGAGATGACATGTCCAGCATTTCTGCCCGTCCCCAGCCACAGCAGCAGTTCAATTCTCCATGTATTGCAGCCTAGCGAGGAAGCTCTTGTCTGTGACCACTGTATGCAAAACGTGGCATTAGTCACCAGCTAGCCTCCGCTGACATGCCTGCAGTGTGAGGGAGATTAATGCCTACCAGGGACACTTTATTATTCTCTCTCTACATTTCTCTTTTCCTCAGTCTCTCTCTCACACTGTCTCTCAGTCTCTCTGCCTCTCCACCCGGCCTCACAATTAATTGTCTGCTGCGTGCCTCCCTTCTCTCCTTCCATTGCTCTGTCCCTCCCTCCCTCTTTCTCTTGCCAGAGTGACGGATGTGGAGAGGTACATGATGTGGAGGGGTAGCGGGTGTGAGTCAAAGTGTGTGTCGGTGGAGGTGGGTGTGGGTGGGTGGAGCAGAGCAGGAACCCATGCTTTTGGCCTTGACAAGCACCTCCCATCCTTGGCCTACCCTTTACTGCCAGCATACTCACACATAGCACACACACACACACACACACACACACACACACAGTACACTAACTGAAGCTGTCCCTACAGGCTAAAGCTTTAGTTTTAGGAGAAGATAGTTTCAATGAACGATCAATCTTATGATTGTGGTAAACTGATGATGAGGTGTTTTTAATGGACAGTAGATGTGAATTTTACATGACTTTGTATTATTGTTCTTTTGTATAATTTTGCATTAAAATAAGTTTGTTTTTTACAATAGATATACATTTGCAATATTTATGTTTTATTTCATATGTGAAGAGATTGTCCATTGCGGCAAGCACCCAGATCAGTGGTTCCCAACTTTATGGACAAGACACAAGACAAATGTGAGAATTCCCCTGGTGGTATTCATTAAACCCCAACTAAGTCATTGCTGCTACTCAAAATTATTTAATCTAGAATTTAGACGTTTTAGCCAAAGCTTGTTTAACTACTGCCTCATTTACTATTGGCACATCAACCGAATGCTTAAATTAGCGCCCCCCACCCCCCTGAGTTGCTCACCTGCAGCCCGGACTCTGCATATCTCTGTGGTCTTCGGTTTTCATAGCTATTGTACAATGGAAAGTGGTAATTTAGCAGTAATTCAGCATGTTTGAACCAAAGTATTAATAATGAAGTACAAGAAGAGTGAATTGTACTGGGTCACCAAAGTTGATGTATCAGATTGGTTTTGTATTTCATGTATCGCTCCATAGAAATGTAACAATAGTAGATAAAATGGTCCTTTAGCCTGACTGCACTGTCAAACAGCTAGTAATATGTTTTAGATGAACCATGGTCCTGTCACCAGCTCAGACTGAGCTACCTAAGCTAAATTAGCTTGTCAAACACTGATAGTTTGCTACACAATGGCTTCATCCCTGACTTTCTATCTAGTGCAAGTAGATGGTCACAGTTTCCACTTATCCATGGAAACATCTCACCATTTAACACACAGATTAGTAAAACATTTAGCACAAATATTCATCATTCAAAGATTGTCTACTTCCTTGACTTTTCAGCTTGCATCACTAGTAGATTGAGGTTTTTTAGTCAAAATGAATTTTCCCTCAGTGTGCTGTTAACAACAACATGTGATCTCTGTAAAGAAATTCATACCCTATGTCCTGCCTCCTGCATGCACTACCCAGGCACCACCCCTAGCTCGAACCGTCATCCTGTTGAACGCGTCTGACTTAGAATCTCCTGCTGCAATGTATATATGTAAATGTAACATTCCAGAGAATGACGGAACCCAATTATCCAAACTTTTTCTGGAATTAATATCTGAACATGGCATTTCAGGTGGATTGTTGTTTATATGTTTGTTTGCATTGGGTTTAAATTCATTATAGTGCATGGAAGTATTTACCCACCTATGGCCATGGCTGAGCTGCTTTTAAGTTATGAAGGTGATGTTTAAGTGTCAGGTTGGCTATAGGCTCTGTATAGTTTTCACTTGTCTTGGAAGGTTTACAAAGTCCTCTGATGTAGAGGTTTGGAATGAGATACCAGTGTTTGCCTTCATTTGTTAACCCCACACACACTTAACGTACTTATGTCTGTGTAGAAGATATGTTATGTCAAGTGGTTTGGTGCACAGACGAGACTAAGAGGGGGTAGAAGAAAAAGGGAGTTTAAAAAGTAGCAATGTAGAAGCTGACAGGCCACGACACAAACGGTTAGTTATGAAAGACTTTAAATGACTTAATGTTTTCACAAGGAGATGTTGAACAGATGTTGGTGAACTCTACTTACACACCTACACACACACCACTCAGAAAACATGACAATTTTATTTCAGCCACAGGGAAAAAAAAGAGACAGAGAGAGAGAGAGCAAACATCCTTTAAAAGTTGACATTAGGTATTCAGACGCCAGAGAGCAAACTGCCGGCAATTAAACCAATCAATCTTGTTGTTACTTTGGAGCCAACATCTGGTCCAGTGGTCCTGGTGGACCACTGTCTAGGGGTGGGTTGTGGGGGTTTGGGGTGGACAGGCACTTTGAGCTGTCCTTCAGTGATCTCTGTCAAATACACACACAAAACAACACAGAAATACATACACACTCTCACAAGTAGAGTTATGTTAGAAAAAAATGCTCATATACACTCACACATCCCCCCCGTCCCAAGTCCTCACAGGCCTGATGTCAGCTGGTTCTGCTGTGTTGTTTCCTTTGTTATAAATAACAACAGACCACCTGGACTCCTCGAGCCCGTTACCACAACCCTAGTGTGTGTGTGTGTGTGTGTGTGTGTGTGTGTGTGGCGACAAGGCTTTAATGATCCCCCAGGCAAGCCAGGCTGAGCTGAGGCTCAAAGCAGAGCAGAGCACCTCATCCCGGGCTAATGGGACAATAGAGGATTGCATGTGTGTGTGTGTGTGTGTGTGTGTGTGTGTGTGTGTGTGTGTGTGTGTGTGTGTGTGTGTGTGTGTGTGTGTGTGTGTGTGTTTGCATGTGTGTGCTTCTCTGCGTGAGTATGTGTATGCATGTGTGTTTTTTTGCACATAAACACGTAAGCTGTACATACAAAAATGTGTGTTTGTGTGTATGTGGGTGTGTGTGTGTTAATGGGACGGTGGAGGATTGGTTGGAGGACTGACTGGTGGCAGAGACGGATGGCCTAGGACAGAGACTGTGCTGACAACCAGTGAATACGGGGCAACGTTGCAGAAAGGTCAACACCGCGCACACACACACACACACACACACACACACACACACACACACACACACACGCGCGCACACACACGCACACACTCAAAATAATGTCAGTAGAGGAAAAATAGGGGAGGTGTAAAAAGTGTGTGTGCCTCCTCCCTGCTTATGTGACTTTCAAAGTTTGGTCACTGTGTTTTTAAATTGTAAGTGTTTTGGTGCATATTTGAAGGAAGGAATATGTTCTATTCAATTTTCACAGCATTGATCGTAACTGACAAACTGAGATAATTTAACTCATGAGTAAATATATTTTCAATGATTTTCAATGTATTTAAAAATCCATTTCACAAAAGACCCTTGAACAGTTCACATTTAAATTGATAGAGGGGAGAGAGTTTAAAGTAAAACCTGAATAAGCGAGTGGAGAAGAACAAATGCAAATGCATCAAAGGTCACTGAAGGGTTGGGATCACATGGTCAATGCAGGAAGCTTATTATTACCTGTAGTTCCATTTTATTTCTGGACGACCTAGCACCTTGATATAAGACAAGAGCAAGGCAGGAAGACAGGTGATTTAGTACATGGTGCGACAGAGTCTACGATTGGAAGAGGTTGGGTTCGATGAATGGTTCAATAAAACTGAAGACCTGCCCAAATAAAACCACCATGTGTTTCCCACGTGAAACCGCTAATCATCTTTTCCATGACCTTCTCACAACTTTAACTATGTGTTTATCATGGTAACTACGATGACTAAGATCCGAAGTAGCCTACTTGTTTTAGCTCAAAGAGATCTTTTCCTAAAGCTAACTAAGTCGTTTTTGTGACTAAATGTTTTTATTGTTACCATGACGATTTAGGACTGGTACGGCTGCTGCACGTACGCTCTTGCAGGTCGTATCTGAGGGTAAAGGGCAAGTGACCTACAATGTCTGATCGTTAAGATGGCTGGACTAGTTCTCAGCTGATTCACAGCTTCAAGGTAAGGCCCAATCAGGCTCTGTCGACCGCCCCAACCTCCACTTCATGCAGTGTCCTGTGTGTCTGACTAAGATTTATGTTCATGTATGTGTTTATTAATAGGGATTAGCTCTCTCAGCAGAATCCCCGTCATGCTCAGTTTCTTTGAGAGCTTCTGAAAATAGTAGACTGTATCCCGCCTATTCCACCTGTGAAAGCATTTGCTATAAAGGGCCTTTTTTTACAAGATGTTACTCAGTCATTAATTTAGTCTCATAGATTAAGGTTTTTGGAGGGATTGTAAGATTAATGTATCTTCATATAGCATAGCAAAGTAATAACCCTAGTGCTCAGTATTGTTTAGATATATTTGACTTTTTTCACAGTTCTGTAAAGCACCACAGTCTCAGTTAGACTGTCTTCAACCCTACATTTAAAACTGTTGAGTTGAATTGTTTTTTGTATCTTAAACAATACAGTGTCACCCTGGCTGTGTAGTTTTGTATACAGCCATTGTCGCACTGTATGGTTAGCTTCCTAAAGGTTTACGGTTATGTTAGATTTCTGACAACTCTGACAAAACATTTTTTTGTCACCTTAGTTTTAAATATAGTTCTGTTTATACAATTTCTAGCCCTGATACAACTACATTTGGTAGATTGCTTGTGTGTCACCTACACTCTTCTACTTTGAAACACTACATGTGATAACCCTGACATCACATGACTGTGCTGTTCATTGATTTGAAAATGGAACCAGTTTGGCAATATGAAGGTGTCAGCCTTAAGGGAAGGCCGATTTTCGTGATCATTTTTTTGTTTTTGTGAGGCTGTGAGTGCCAAGGGGAAGTCCCGGTGGTCTGTAACATATGCCTGGCCACGCTAAAGTCACAGGGTTAAGTAGGATTCAGACCAGGGAATACACTGCTACAGATCTGACACTAATACAGCAGTGCACTACCCCATGCATGAGTGCACAGTAGCACAGAGGTATCACAGGCAGTTTAGGCCATACATTACCACATTAAGGTCATACTTGTGCTCAGACCATGACACTATTTCACATTTACTGTACCCAAAACAGTGGGGTGTATGATAAATAATTATGTGGTCCATGCTGTTGTGAGTGTGAGTGGAAACCTAAGAAAAAAGCTTATTTTTGTGTTAAATGGATACAAATACCATTTAGACCATCAATCAACCATCAATCAGTAACTCATACTGACAAAATGAAAACATGCTTTTAAAGTCTGAAACTCTTATTTACAAAAATATTCAGATCCTTTTCCTTTGAGATCTACATTGACTGGACAGAGTGTAAAAAGGTGCAGTCCTGTGTATAAAAGGTCCCAAAATTCACACTTCATCTGGGCAAAAACCAAGCCATGAAATCCAAAGAACTCTCCGTAGACGCCGGCAATAAAATTGTGGCGAGGCACGCATCAGGGCAAGAGTATAAAACCCTTTCTAAAGCTTTGAGTGATGCAAGGGGGTAATAATTGAGAATTGGAAGAAGATTGGAGCCACCAGGGCTCTTCCATGAGCTGACTGTCGGTCCAACCTGTACCAGCCAGGAAGGACGGTGGTCAGGGCAGTGGCCAAGGCTGAGCCTTTTAGGCAGAACTGTTAACATTATGTCTGTCTAGGCTAATACATTCCTGTTGTTGATGCATGGTGGTGCCAGCATCATGCTGTAGGTCTGCATTGAGTACAGGATGAATGCAGCCGAATACAGAGAGGTCCTTGAAGAAAAACCTGCTCTGGAGTTCTTCAAACTGAAAGGAGAAGCTTCAGGCGGTGGTTCACCTTTCGGCATGACAATGACCAGAAGCACACAGCAAAGACAATACTGGCATGGCTTCAGGACTGTCCTTGAGTGGTCCAGCCAAAGCCCAGAGGATAAATAAAGCACATGAAATATCTGTGGAGAGACCTGATGAGGGCAGTTAATGGGTCACAGATGCTGCTCATCCAATAGGACAAAAGCTGAGATGAGAGGATTTAAGTGTGGATACCTATCCAAAGCCGGGTTTGGACAAACATTTTAAAATGATATTTGGTATTATGTTGAGTTCTGTCATGTTGGCTGGGCTCTAACTCTATATTTTATTCTGCACATGCCTGTAATTGGGGAAACGTTGGCTCGGGTTGGGCTTGGTTACTTTTCTCTTTGTATCAGAAGGTTCAGACAGAAGCTTGCGGCCCCGGTCATACTGAAGTTAAGCTTGTAGCAACTTACACAAGTGGAATTCTACAAAAAACTGCATGAACCCAATAAATGGGTCTGAAAACTTTCTGGAGCCACATTTTTGTGTTTTATTAATTTAGTATATCTATGAATATATGGGTTGCAATATGATGATGTGTAGTTAAAGGATGTGTACAGGCTGTTTGAATGATAAAGGACAATGTATGAGACTTTCTTCGTCTTGAGACTTTCTTCGTCTTGCCCTCTAGTATAAAGTCTGCAGAAAATCTGCAGAAGTCAATGTGAGAACACAGCAGGGGATGCCCCGGTGGATTTACCACGAGCAAGTGGGGGGGTTAGTGACGATCCTAATACAGAAAAAGAAAAAATGAAAAAAGAAAACAAATATCTCTGGGTGAAAAAGCCACGTCACGTAGAAGACACCAACGAAGATGTCAAGAGAATTTGTGGTGATAAGAGCCGACGCCATTGTCGATGTGCTGTAAACAAATTCACGTGACCACCGCAGCGGAATGGCGACATTACGTCCTGCCTCTGTCCGCTGCTCCACCCCTCACCTGGATCCTGCGGATTATTTGTTGCTGTTGTGAACAGGTCTGAGCAGAGAAGCCCCCTCTGACATGTCTGAAAAGGAGGAAACAGTGAAAACAAGCCTTGTATCTGTTAGGTGGCACTGCAGCTACAGAACGTTTAGGGTTCAAGGAATATCTAACAATGTAGAATCTGATGTTTTGTTATTGTTTTAGTGATTGAGATTATTTAACTACACTTTCCTTTCATAGGGTAGTAAACCAGTTTGGTAAGAAAATATTTAAAGCAGCATTTATTGATTTTTTAAAACCCCTTTGGGATTGGCAGCAAGCTGTTTTGTGTTACTTGTTATGGCTAAAATATTAGGAAATATTGCCTGAGAACTGAGAACCGGAGTCTGTTTAGGACAACAAGGTGGTGAATATAACAAAGTACAATTGTGCGTAGTGTTTGGAACAATAGTGCTGTACAATATGCACATGGTTCTGATGCTGTGTTTGAGAGCAGGTATGATTTATGTCCTAAACGGCCTGTCACGCACATGGCTGGACAGGCGCATGGAAGTGCCCACACACACCTGCATATGAGTTATGTGTAAAAACATAATTATTGTCCTGCTTCACCTGCTAAATGATAAAATAAAGGAATAAAGGAACGCACATGAGGGCAGGAAGGTCCTGGGTGCTTGGAGTTACCCCTGCCTTAACGTCTGGGTCCAGCTGGGTCAGTGTTCATCCTCATGCTCCAGCCCCTGGGCAGTGACACCCAGACCCTTGATCTCCATTTCTTTCTGCCATACCAACACATTTTCTGCACCCTGCAATAGATGATGATTGTAATCTAAAATAAATGAAAGGGAAAAAACACACAGGGGAGGGGAGGACGGAGAGCGTAGAAACAGAACCAGAAGGGAGAGAGACAGAGAGCATTATCACCTTGGCCGAGCATCAGGAGTTAGAAAAAAAAAACAAAAGAGTGGGAGAGAGAAAAGAAGGTCCATGGGCAAATTCATCTTCCCCTGCTACAATCAATCTCTGGCCAAAAGAAATACACAATAACTAGGCAGGAAGAGGCCAAGATTAATGGGCCACCGACATCTCCACTGACCAGCATCCACCTCCACCCAGTACTACCTCTCTCTCTCTCTCTCTCTCTCTCTCTCTCTCTCTCTCTCTCTCTCTCTCTCTCTCCATGCCCTCCTTCTCTCTGCAGCCTCTCTCTCACCCCATCCCTCTTTCGCCCCTCACACTATTGCTCTCCCTTATCCCAGAAAAGCCCCCAACCCCCCCCCCTACATTTTTTTCTCCCCAATGCACACCGCCTCGGCCCCTCCCTCCGCACCACACACACCTTGTCTCGGCCACATGCAGTGATCTATTGTTTCTGCTGACTGTTTTACAAGCGCATTACCAAGCTTTAATGAGAGCGGCTAGTCACTGAGCAAATGCATGCAAGGGCAAACAAGGCCAGGCATGCCCAGTCCCAGTTGAACACAGTGTGGTGGCCTAGGGTGATCACGAGTGAAGCCCGATTGAAGACAAATGCAAGACACAACTCAAAACCCTGACATCATGGACACGGGCATAGGAAGGCCTTATTCGCCCCAACACTGACCAATGCAACTCACGTGCCAATGCAAAATATAAATATATAACATGAATGGCCTGCATGAGGACTACATGCTTAACCATTACATGGCATGTCTAAAAAATTATTGCAGAACTCAGGGCATGTCAAAGTTATCTTGGAGCAAAGTGAAAAATTGATTTCTGTCAATATTGAGAATCATCTTTTGGACTGCATTTAACTTTTAATGTTTATCTGTCTGGATATACACGTTAACTGTCAAATTTACATTTTTATTTTGAAATGATCTAGGAAAATAATAAGAAAAAGAAAAACTTGAATATTTAAAGGGAAAAAAATCCTATTCAATCTTTGATTAGAAATTACATTATCAAATTTTTTGTCTTTCGTTTGTCTTTTCTTTTTTATTGTTATTATTCTAAAGTAAAGAGATGAAAGGAAAGAGAGAAATGAGGGGTCACATGCAACAAAGGTCCTTCTCCGGTCAAACATGGGACAGTGCAGCTCATAACAGGCACCTTCAGGTCATAAGGGGACTTTTTGTCTTTGAGTCACATCAAAACAAAGAGAGAAAACATAAATATATACAGCGCTCCTATCTAATACTCCTATGGCTAACTGCAGCAACTTACCTGATGACCTAATCACGCTGCATATTCATTTGCACATATCAGTTTGTTTACATGCATGAGATTGACTTTAAATGTGTTTATAATGTCAGATCTCACACACAGATAGTTAAAAAATGAACTGGCAGAAAAGACTGTCTGTCAAACAAATAAGAAAAAGATGATGCGAATAAAAATAAAAACAAATTTATGTAGAAGAATGTGGGGGACCTAGCAGCAGTTAACCCTAGCACCTGGTTGGACGTATTACTTGACCCACGACGATCCAACATTGATAATATTAGCTGAGAGGAAAATTGTTGGTCTGCTCTAGACAGTTTGTTCAGTGAACTTCAGTCACCTGCAGAGTCACCAGATGGGATGTGGTAGAACAGGAGATTGGCAGCATGAACGTGCAGCCGACAAATCTCCAGAAATGATGTGATTAAGCCATGACAACCTGACAAGACATGACAAGACAGTTCTCTTTGCCGTGGACTCAACATGTCATGAGGCCGTTTTAGAGCAAAGGGAGGAACTGCCCTGTATGTGCTCACATCACTGATGCATTAATCTGTAAGCAGCTTTTTGCTGTTGTGGTTGGCCAAGGTGGAGTGAATTTAACTTTATGGTGTACAAGGCAAGGCAGTTTGACTTGCTAAACCCCTTGTCTAATGCGGAAAAGAGGTATAAAACAAATATCCCCAAAAACAAATTTACATAAACTTTAAAAAAAGAAATATACAGATTTAAATGATTTAAGAAGATTTTTTTATTTTCACTAATATTCTTTCTATTTTCGTGGCTGGTTACTTAATATTTGTAATGAAAGAATCTGCTAATCATGAAGATGTGTTATTGCATTGATTATAATAGAGCCAGTGAATTAATATTGTATCACTTTTGGGTTTAAAATGGTTCCAGTGACTGTGTAGCAAAAAGTTAAGAAACATAGGTGAATTGTTATTTAATGGCAATGGCATGACATTTTTTTTAAATAAATTACTAAACACAAATTATTAGCTTTCGTAAAAACACAAAATTATACTATGTTATACTGTGAAGCTTATCTTCAGAGAGCTAGCACCGCTGTCTGTGATGCACGCCATAGATCCAGGTCATGATGATTTATGCCAGCCTAAAAAGACCCGTAAACTCCACTCCTGCATATAAAAAGGTGTGAAAACCGAGTCTCACCAAGTTTGGCCCCCATCTTTACCAGGAATAAAAGTACCGGAGATAACAAGGATAATAAATGAATCTGTTTGAAATCTGTACCTTATCAATATGATGGGGAAGCAGAACATTCAGACATACAGTGGGGAAGACTTTGGTTGCAGCAAGTGTATCATTATATACACTGTATATCAGAGTAATCATATCTGCCTTATTGTTTTACACTGCATGCAGCCAGTTCTCATATAAGTAACTGGTCATACTCAGGTGATAACAGCAAACAGCCCCAGCTGCCCAATGGGAGAGAATAACAAGTGTGCTCCTGGCCACATTTGTTATCTCTGTTTTTGGATTTTATGTGTCTGTGTGCATACACAGTGTGCAAGTGTGTGTGAGTGTGTTTTTTCCATGGGCCCAAGAGATCACAGAGGATGCAAGGACCGAGCGAGAGAGCAGGGCCCCAGCCCACAGAGGTAAAAATTCATTTCTTGAGAGCCATATATCAACGGGCATTTGTTTAATGAGCGCCAGAGTGGAAAGATGTATAGAACATGTCAGGCGTCCACTTGCAATGCGTTGTGGGTAGCAGATAGCATCACAGAGTGTGACCGCTCACTCTATCTCCCTGCTCGCCTCTTTTATCTCCAGCCTCCCTCTCCCCATTATAAATGAGAGACGGAGGGGAACAAGAGGCAAAAATAATGCAGAAAAAAGAGGAGAAGAAAAAAGAAAACATATAGAAAGACAAAGTCTGTCTCGCAACAGCACTCAAATGTCTGCACAAATTAGCGAAAAACACACACTGCAGGTTGCACATATTGTGAATGTGAATATTCAAACATGATGTAAAACAAGATTTAACAGCAGCAAAGAGAAAAAAAAGAGTCAGGTGTACACATGATGTGTGGAAGTGGAAAGAAATGTGAAGTTTTGGAGGGAACACATTTTCTATAGCAATCTGTCTTAGCCAGGTATCAGCAGCTGATCTGCATTCATTTGTTTTTTTATCAGTCACATCACAGCATGAGTCTTACACAAACACATAAGCTCATGCACACACACACATGTACACACACATCGGCATGCTCCCTGGCATGCCTAACTAACCTGTATTTCTGCTCCTGGCAGATCCTCCTGCCTTTGTTAAGATATGTAAATGGCATGCATGGGGAGGACATGTGGGTAATTAATTGTAACTGGGGGGATAATGTTGCGCTGTCAGAGATGTCTCTGGTTTGTGTAACATTTTTTAAGAGTAATGTGGTTAAACTGGGAGTGTCTGTTAGCGCTCAGTCTTAATTGCGCCGTGCTGGGAATGCTAAGGCTTAGCTCGCCTCTCCATCCCCGGTTCATGGATGAGTGTGTGTGTGTTCCAGCAGGCTCCACACTGAGAGGGAGAGATATACCATCCCAACTTTGTGTGCAAACAAACAGAATTCTTTGTCCGATGTGAAATAAATATAGTTTTTATGAAACAAGCAAGTTTAGGTGGAAAATATTTGACTGCAAAAATCCCAATGTTCTATTCAGGTAACAGAGGCCATGTTGATTTACCTATAGGCCACAGATCTAATTTAAGGTTTCAAATGATGCAAGTTAAAATTTAAGATGACACTTCCTTATTTTCATAATTCTCATTCTTCCATTTGGATCAATATCTGTGGTGGAGACATTTACTCACTTACTGTTCTGAATTAGCATTACTTTTTCTTTTTGATTTTACTTTAATTTGTATCAATACATTTCAGAGGTATTGGACTTTATCGTACAGTTCTCCGCTTTTAAACGCCCCCAGTGATCCTGTCAGTGTCTGAGCGTCAGAATGATGTATTTACAGTATATATGGACATGCCGAAGTGTCCTTGGGCAAGATGCTGAACCCCGAATGGCCCCTCATAGAAAAAGAGCTGCCCATAGATTCACTGTATGAATGTGTGTGTGACTGGGTGAATGGCAAAACTGTACTGTAAAGCACTTTGAGTGGACATCAAGACTAGAAAAGCTCTATAGAAATACAAACCATTTACCATTCACCATTTAGAACTTTGAGAGTGAACAAAAACTCGAATCTTTTAGGTTTTTTTTTTTAGGTTTTTAACACCTTAAAAACATTTAGAAATATCCCATAATCAACAGTGATAATTCTTGACGTAGCCTAACCCTATCACACACACACACACACACACACACACACACACACACACACACACACACACACTCATACACACAAACACATGTATATATACATATGGACAAAAAGTGCAACACAGCTTTGTTTTGAATTTTTTTGGTGTGAGCTGTTTTTTCCTGTGTTCACAAAGTTAAAGTTAAACTTTGCTAAAATCATGAATGTTTAAATTTCATACGTGACAAGTGAATGTGGATTTGTGTGGAAAACAACCTTTAGGAACATGTTTGATAGTTTCACTAATATCAATGACAGAAACTAGTGGAACAGGGACCTTATGAGTTCAGTTGTCTCTAAGTAGCGCACAGACATTGAGATTGAACATGCAGACAGAAAACTATTGTAAACAATGAATGGGTGAGACAACCGTCTCCATCTCATGCAACTTTTTCACAAACAATAGCACTTTCTTCCTATCCCAGCACATCAAGCACAACATGCTTTCTCTCTCACTCTCAATCCGTCTTTCCCTCCCTCTCACACACATCAGTTCACACTGTTGTCTGAAGCATGTTCACTCCAGCAACTTTACCAGGGTGTGAAAGTCCATCAGTGTATGTAGCCTCTACAAAGTCAGAGCGTGACAAAAGAAATGACAGTGAATACTGCACTCACACATAATGTACACGCACAAACACATTGTGTAGACTGTATTACATTGGAGCTAAAAGCTTATTGTGGTTCATATTCCTTGAAATTTGACATTTGAGTCAAAGTTGCCCTCAGCCCCCCTGCTCCTATGAACATGACACTGTACACCATTTGTGAAAGTCAAGAAAAGAGTAGTGGTAAAACTGGAACAGGAATTTGTTGTCTAATTCTCCTTTCGCTCTCCCTTTTAATATGTTCATTATTATATACGTTTATTTTGTTGTTTGTTAACTTTTACTTTGATTAACTTAAAGGGATAGTTCACCCAAAAATGAACATTCACTCAATATCTACTAACCACTATGCCGATGGAGGGGTGAGGGAAGTGTTTGAGTCCACCTATCCCTTTAGCATAGGGGATAGGTGTGTGTGTGTGTGTGTGTGTGTGTGTGTGTGTGTGTGTGTGTGTGTGTGTGTGTGTGTGTGTGTGTGTGTGTGTACACCAGTCTTTCCAAACAATCACCTAGACTGGCTGCCCACCATAGTCTAACATAAAAGATCTCTGTTTAGCCCAACTCTCTCTCTGTTTCTCTGTCATGCCACTGTAGCGGTGGCTCATCAAAATATCCATAAACATTTTACCATCCTCTACATCGGCCTATACCACTTGAGCCACAACAAGGATAACCACACCCCAAGGCTCTTTTTCAAACAAAAAAAAAACAAAAAATCTCCCTGAAGGGCTCATTTGTTTGCAGTTGCTTAAGTAAATATTTTGGCGTGGTGAAAAATTCACAGCCAGTAGAATTGTACATATCCATTTATCAGGACTGAGATATGAAGAACAAACACTGTCATGTTTCTGCTCTTTTGAAAGACAAATGAATGAAGCCCATGTATTATGGGAAAATACCCAGTGTGGCCAAAGTAGTAGAACATAGGCCAGCTTGAAAACCTGAGAGCTGACGTCATCACTCAATAACCCTGAGATGTGGACAGAGTTAAGCAGTCAGCACTAAGAGGCTGCGTTTAGTTCACCTGTCTGTCAAAACCCTGCCATCCAGAAGGACCCCCTCCCTATTCCTGTCATCTCTATTACACTACTCTGCCTTCTCACTTTCTTCTGTTTTGATGTGTCCAGTCTAAACCCTTTAATACGTGTGAAAGTGCCAGGGCCAGTCGTGTCATGCTCACATCTACTTCCTGTGCCCGCGACGTCTCCCTGTCTCACTTGGTGTCTCAACTTCCTTGATGTTCTTCACTGTCACCCCCGTCTCCCGCTGCTGCCAGTTTGACTCCGTTAACGTCCCCTGGAGATGATGGCAATGAGGGGTGATAGAACATAAGGTGACAAGAAGGAGCAGTGTGTGTGTGTGTGTGTGTGTGTGTGTGTGTGTGTGTGTGTGTGTGTGTGTGTGTGTGTGTGTGTGTGTGTGTGTGTGGGAGAATACAGTGCTCCCTTCCTAAGTAGTGGCCGGTCAGCCAGTGTGGTGGCCTGAGCGCAGCAGGAGCTGTCCTCAGTCTGACTCGTCTTCTTTCACTCTTTCATGTGCAGGCGTCCTTCACCCCGGGGGACAGCTGGGAGAGAGATGAAAGGGACGGGATGAAGAAAGGCTGAGGAGAGAAGGAGGGGAGGTGAATTTACCTAAATAGGTTAAGTGAACTTAGATGATATCAGGGTGTTCACTGGTAGGAGCAGTGGAGGAAATGTGCTCAGTGAAGTTAGGTCTTTTTGTCTCTACACTGCTGTATGCTCAGTAAATCAGAAGTGTGGCAGGTAACTAAGCATGTTGTAAGAGAGAATGTGTAGATTGATGGATCTTTAAAGGATTATTCCTGCACATTAAAACTTTTATGTCAGTTATGATTACATTTTACTCAAAGTAATTACTAAGAACTGGGAACGCTGTGACATTGCTACAATAACATCCAGCAGAGCGCAAGAAAATACAGCTTCAGACCATCAGGCAGGTTTTAAACACGCAATTATGAAAAGCACTTTATTTGGAGGTATAAATGAAAATAGGAGCACCTGGTGATTGCACAAAGAGAGTCAACAACCATTTACCGAGGACCGTTTGGATTATAATCCAACCTCTTCCAAACAAGATTGAGTTTAAATCGGATTCTTTGATATCTCTTCATTCTCACGCCTTCTATCTCTTTATATTTCCTGATTTCAGCAGCTAACAACTATTTCCTAATGGTTATAATACATATAACCATATGGAAAAAGTTGGCAAACACCCTTGTTGAAATGTGTGTCCATGGGGGCTGCGTTCAGGCAGTGGGCTGAGTGTAGATCACCAACTTTTCAGAAGCGCTCAGAGCTCAATAAACAATTCCATAGGTTGCTCGTGTAAAGCTGAAGAAAATACTCTCAAAAGGGAAACATTTGGTTACATTTGTAGCACAAGGCATCACACAGCTTCCACATCTGGATTGATTTATTTAGAAATGCATCTGTTTCATCAGACATATGAAGGAAAAATGAGGAGTTGAGAAAACTCTAACTTAAATAAAAAATGTTAGTTCCTGTACATGACACATACATTTATCCATCATCAAATTCTATTTCGGAATCTAAATGTATTTAATCTATTGTATTCCAAGTCAGAGTGATATATTATTTGACATCATCACAATTCAGAATTTAATCTTCTGTTAAGTTATAATCTTTTATTTATTATTACAGATTTATTGTATCAAGTCCTACACTTGATGATAGCCTATGCTGTGCTGATAGCACTCGCAATTAGCCCAGTGATGTTGCCCATCAATACAACCCAATGACTCCAGTGTGTCATGTTGGCAGGGTGCCGAAGTGACTGAACAACAACATCTTCATCATCGCACATGGGTAAAAATGTGAATAAAAATCTGTTTTATATCATCACGTTCATGTAAAAGTTGTTAAAAAAAAAGAAAGAAGGAATTCTGATGCAAAGCATGCTGGGAAGTATATTCAAATGTACTAAAGCTATGTAAAATTAATTAATTGTATTCATTGTAAAATTCATTGGACATTCAGTCAAACAAACTCAGATCTGACAGAAATAACTAATAAAGTTAAACCTACAACTCTTACAAATGTTGTCTCAATCAATTCAAAACTTTAGGTTTATTCAATATAACTTTTTACAATTGAAAGGACGAAGCAAACATGGAGTGAAAAGTATTTTTCCTGCTTTATACAGAATTCTATGTAGTTATCTGTGATGAATGATATTCATCAGTGCTCACTTTTATTGAAACAAAGTTTGATTTGTTGGTACAGATTGAATTTTTACCTTAAATTCAACGGATAAAAAAGCTAAAACTGTCCTTAAATGACACACAGTCCAGTCGTATGCTAGGATTTGATCAAATCTTTAATGCTTGATCATCTCTTGGCTCCACCCTGAAATAAACACTGTCAATCTTTTCATGAGTAAATATGAAAACAGTCGATCTCCCCAGATGTTGAGCTGTTCCTGTAACCCCAGACTGCAGGTTCGCACAACTCAGGAGGAAGCTTTACAGCCACTGCTTTCATTTTAGTTATGCTTGATGATTAAGATTCACTTGATTTCACTTTCTTTATTTCAGCTTGCTTTCATTTGCCTACTGAAATAATGTTTGTTCATGGCAAGTTGCACTTTTATTTAACAAGAGTAACCTCTCCATACCTCAGAAAGACCCCTCATTGAAAATGTTTTGCTGGATTCTTGCCCACAGCTGCACAGTCCCAGGCCAGGCCCCCGCCGGGACCATATATCTCCCTGTGTATTTACAACGTTTTCTGCATCACTCTCTGTGTCCCTGCCCTGCTTGGTCTTTTCCACCAAATGAACAATCTTTATAGACGTGCGGCCGCCATAACAGGTCTGATTTCCAGCACCGGCGTGGGTTGTGTAAGTCTCTGGGAATTGTCAGGCTTCCCACTCGACAAATCAGCCCTAACGTATGATGTTTGGGGTGCAATTTTTATTCCTGTTTGACTGGCCAACTACCCAGAGGTAATGGGATGTTGGAGGCGGAAGAGGAAAACTGCTGGTGGGAAATCTATCCGTGCTTCTTGTGTGTGTGTGTGTGTGTGTGTCTGTGTGTGTGTGTGTTTGTGTGATTGATCGATGCAGCATCCACTCTCCATTTATATCCCACTTATTCGGAATTGGTTAAGTTTAGGAAAAATGAATCTGAAAAAAACAGAGGGAGAAAGAGAGCATGAGAGAAGAGATATGGTGGCAGATTACAGTGAGGCAAGCTCGTACATCTAAGCTGGGGCTGGGGTGTCCATGATGAAGGGGCTGCGAATTGTCTGTGAACATTAAGTTATCTAAATGAAAATCAATAGTGTGTGTGTTAGTGTGAGTGTGTGCCAGTGTCCGAGGACGACAACCAGCAGAGCGAAACGTTGGGCAAAGAGTCAAAGCCGAGAGTGTATTTGTGTGTGTTTGGCATGAAGGGTATGATCCAACATTTCAGGGACAGCTCATTGGTTTCTAGGCCTAAATGGGTGTGCTCTATAGGAAGTACAAATGTGCATATTTATGCACTTGCATTGAGGGATTTGAATATATTTGTTTGCATATCTGAACAGGAGCCTACTTCAATCCTTCTCCCATTCTGGCCACAGGAGAAATCTTTCTTGCCGGTCATGGTTGAGCACCTCTCACCTGTCAGCATCTGTAGAATTATTTAATTCCACTGGCAATTAGCCTGATGCTGGCTGGTGCAACGGGTGTCACCGTGCAGCTCAGGCTCACTGCTCTGAGATGGAGCTGAAGCATCATCAGGTGCAACTTGGTGCTTTCTGCTCATATGCTGCTTAGAAAACCAGATTCTAAGCAGATGGCTTGAGACGACACATTTATTATCTTGTATAGCATTGTCTCAAACAAGAGAGGTAAATTAAAACAAAATAAAAAAAGCATTCCCTACAAATTACCTCATTCATCGCGTG
>NC_061483.1:28377511-28405011 GCF_022539355.2 Hippoglossus stenolepis | reverse complement strand
GAGCAGCAGATTTTCAAAGCCTTGGTAGTACTCAATGTCATTAAACATTTATAGAAGTCCCCCCTCAGTGTGATGAGCAGTTTGGTTTTAGCGAAGATGTGATGCAGAAAGTCGGGGTAGAGAAAAAAAAGCACAAAAAAAAAAAATACATTTTCACTTTGCAGTGCACTGGTTACATACTTTACTTCTGGATTCAGCTCTACACATCTTTAGGGTCTATGTTGCTTTGAGAAAGAACATGCAGCTTTTAGCCAACACTTTTACCCCAGTGTCAAATTAAGCCTTAGCTCACATTGAGATGTCATGGATGAACACAGCCTTGAAAAGAATGTCCATTCGTCATTAAAGCTATTGTTTCCAATGCGATCTTACTGATCAAACTGATTACCAGTCACATGCTGTATCTGCTTATGGTCTGAATCTGGGACAATCAGAGGAGGGGTGTTGCATACAATCAAACAGTTAAACGACTAACACTATACTTAGATACGTATGTAACAGGTTGAGTATAATGTTACTATTACAATGATGACCAAAACTATTAAAAATAACTGCAAAGTTGTGGTAACATTGGAATTATGAGGGTCAATAACTAATTAGCATGAGTATGATGTTACCTACAGGCTGTACGTAAAGATGAATGACATGACGCCTGCCCTTGAGTGAAGCCAAAGCATATAAACCATCTCCTGGTGGCTGGCTGCAGTAAAGGTCATACACACAGCCTCCTCCATGGTATTGGATGGGACATGGGTCCAAATAATAAGTCAAAGTACAAGTTAAATAAACTTCTGTCAAAGGTGGTTTCCTTTCATTTTTGGTAGTAGTACTTCTTATCATGGTGTATGTTAATGTGTTAATTTTTCTGGTAAGTTTGGTTTTAATAACCTATTTGATGCTATAAAATCATGATGAAGAATCATGATTGACAGCTGAGTCAGAGCACATATACTGTTGGGACCTCAATACAGACCTCAATCTGTTGACTTCTTTTATATTTGTATTCTCTTGTCTACCTCATTCTGACTTGTCTGCTGCTGTAACATTTCCCCAGTGTGGGGTCAATAACGTTTTATCTTATCTTATCTTATCTTATCTTATCTTATCTTATCTTATCTTACCGCAGCCCTATTCCCCAACTGCTACTATGCAGACTCTGGCTTTAAATGATTTCTTTGATGCAAGATGGCAGCGTTCCTCCCCGTGGTATTTTGGCTTCATTTCTGGATAGTGGGAGGAAGTGGAGACGCATCATCCGTCTTTATATGCAGTCTTCGATGTCAACTCACTACTGAGTGCTAGAAAATCCTGATGCCATGCAACTAAAGAAATGCCATTTCCTATTTTATCACATACTTCCTGCTGTAAGCACAAAGAAAGGTACATGCTTGTCTTTCTTATTTCCTGTTGTCCACATTGCAATCTTTCAACCCTCAGCTTTACACTGGCTTATCCCAGTGAGGCCTGGAACCTGTGTGCCCTGTTACATTCCAGTGGTGCAAAAAGCAAGAACATGACATGGATCTCGGTCACAGAATCGCTTTGGGGACGTATGGCTCGTGGAAGCAAATGCCATTAATTTTTTTTTTCCTCCCTCTTTTCAAACCTACTGCGTTGGCCGTGCAAATTGCAGATAGGAAGAGTTTAGGAAAAGGCGGAGGTTGTTGCTGCCTTGGGATATTTATCCCTGGAACATTTTCAGTGGAGATATTGTGTAAGCTCTCCTTAACTGTGATAGAGAAAAAGAGAGAATGCTGAGGGAAAAATAGAAATTGTAATCGCAGAATGCTTGGGGGAAATGCATGCAGTTCAAGAGAAAAAAGGGCCATTACATTCAGAGACATTTTTTTGTGAAAAACAAAAAAAGGAACTAGATTTCACTTTGAGTAATCAGACCATGTACCACTGAGACTGTAGGAACAATGTGTTAATGCAGCTTTATCTTCAATGCCAAGGGCATGCACACTGCACACTGTGTCTAAATGTTTCTTTGCTGGACTCTGGATGGTATTATGTTATGGAAACAGATTCAGAATGAGCATCATTCTGTGATCATGGAATGCATTAAGATTTACAACAAACCAATGTACTGTTGTTTTAGTGATTGTCCATACTAAAAACATGGATAAATATAAAGGGAAGGCTCAGCTCTAATGAAAAGAAAAAGAATACACTGATTTGAAAGCGTAAGCATTTTTAAACAAAATAAATAATACAGCTGTTTGTTTGCTTGTTTTCTACTGTTGTATTGTATTGTATTTATCGAAGTCATAGTCATGGATGATTTTTTTGGGGTCTTTTTTGCTAAAGAATGATCACACCACCGTTATTCCCCTCAGCTCCGTGGCCCATATCTTCATGTTTTTTTCCAGCTCATAAATTGTGATCTCATTGACCCTGTTTTGTTTTCAATCAAAAAGCACTCTACCTATTTTGCACTAACAATGTTGTTACCTTTCTACTTAAAGGAGATCAAAACTTAGTTATGAAGTAAATATTTAGACTTACATTCATTAGGTTGCATGAAGCTAATGAATGTAAGTCGCTTCATGGTAAATGGTCTGTATTTATATAAAGCTTTTCTAGTCCTGATGAACACTCAAAGCGTTTTACAATACAGTTTTACACATTCATACAGTGCATCTCTGTGCAGCACTTTCTCTATTGGAGGGGGCAATTTGGGGTTCAGTATCTTGCCCAAGGACACTTCAGCTTCCAGACTAGGGAAACCTGGGATTGCACCGCCGACCTTCTGGTTAGAGGACGACCGCTCTCACCCGTGAACCACAGCCTCCCGACATCTGCTGAATGACCAAATTCTTGCAAACACATTCATCCCAAGTGGTACGTCCTGCAGATGTTTTCTCCACTTGTCCCAAGTCCCCCAAGTGGCCAGTCACATAGTCAGCATGTCGATCAAATATAATATATTTCTTCTCTGCATGTGGAATGTACAATATTAAAGCTACACAAATCAATACTTTCAAGTGGATTGGCAGGCAGCTATTTTACGAAGACAGACAACATTAGCAACTAGCTGGTGAACATGGTGGCGCATTTAGCCAATATGGAACAACATATGTCCCTCAGGAGGAGGTGGAGACCAAAACAGAGCTCAAAAGAGGGTAAATATTGGACTTAGATCGAAATTTGTTTTGTGTTCATATTCTATTGCTGTAAGTACTCCTGCTGTAATAAAGTAAAAAATAGACTGAAGTAAATTAATTTGTGTTGGAGTAATTTTTTTGAACGAAGTTCCAGGACAATGTGGTCGTTGTAGACGTCAGTGTCAGTGGGTAGATTTGGTAACTGTGCTTGTTTGTCTCTTTGTATTTGTGTGTGACAGAGCAGACAGGGAGCAGCCACACTCGTAGACAGGGTGTAGGAGGTGACTGATGACTACCATCACATCACTATCAGCTCTTCATAAGACTCAATAAACACACACACACACACACACACACACACACACACACACACACACACACACACACAAACACACACACACACACACACACACACACACACACATTGTAGATGGAGCTCTTGAGAATATCTCACCATAACCAGAGAAACAGATCTGAGCTGTAAAATCCAGTTGATGCAGAATTTAAAACCTTAAAAGAATAATGGTGGACACAGCATGATCAAAATAAACCAATTACATTTGGTTGATTGATACACTGGTCAGTCAGGTACAGTGATTCCAATTTCATGAAGTTCACCTTGGCTTCATTATGAGTCCCATCAAATTAGGTCTCAATGAAAGAAACAATCAGGTAAATAAATTGCTCTGCGCCCAGGCGTTATTTGCATCTTTATTTTATTTTTCTCTCTATGACATTAAATTGCTCACTCTTGAGTGTCAGCAAACTGCTCTTTCCAACAAACAGCCCTCTGAGCGAATTACAATTTTCTTTTCCCTCCTTGTCTTATATTTCTTCGCTCTCCCTTTTCTGATGGGCCACTGAACCCTTTCTTTGGCTGTGTATGCACCAGCAAACATGCTGATACGATCTTAAAGGTCATGTTCTTTTCACGTTGACAGAGGCCTTCCAAAACTTTGACGCCGGGGGTCCCTCTAAAGAATACCACACGGGTTAAGCGGCAGCAACAGCAGCAGTAGCACTTCAAGCTGAAGCCTAACTGATTAATGCTCTACATCAAAAGCCCTTTTTCCTATTCAACCTGCATTTCCAGGGGTAGTCATGCTGAACCAAGATGGCCCATCAGCCTCGGCGCTGCGCACTTCCCAATCTTATTCATTGAGATGTAAAAGGATAAACTGATTATCACTGATGAGCAGTTGGGTTCCCTTCTGGAACTGCTACACCATCCAATCATGTAAAATGAGCTAGAAGCTAAGTAGTTGTCTTTCTGATGGACGCTATATCATCTATAGTCATGGAAACAGTCGGTTGCGCATTGGCAAATGCAAACATGCAAATGGTTTCCGGCCATTATTGTAAGTTAACGCAACAGTTACATCGTTTTTTTGTTATTTAAGTGAGTGTGTTTCAGCATGTAAGATGTTTATCATTCTGAAGGAACTGCTGCTCAGGTAGTACACGCAGGTATGAGGTGTGTGTGTGTGTGTGTCTGTGTATCCTGGTGTAATGTACTTCTATTTGTGTGCGTGTGTGTTTGTGTCAATGCTGGAGTACTCTCTGTCGACAGCTCCCCTGCCTTGTTTTTAAAAGGCAACCATAATGGCCGGTAAGGACAGCCTTAAGAGCTGCTGGCAGCTTGAAGCTTGACGCAACCAAAGGTCATTGATTCTCCCCCTCCTCAATGTGTGCTCTCTCTCTTTTTTTTTTTTTAACAATTCATCGAGATTTTGGCATTTTGTGAACACACACAGGACAGCTCACCGACAAGTCGACCTTGACAGCGAATTGGATAAATAAACCTTCAATTTAGCCGCTCTCCTCCTCTCGTTCCCCAGCGCAGCTCGCCGGCTCAGGCAGCGAGTCCCACCGGGAGCCTTCACCTATCCATATCGTTCAGCCCACGCTCGGCTCGGCTTGGCTCTCCCTCCCTCTCTCCCGGCCTGTCTAGCGGAGCTGCCCTCCGCGCTGTGACAAACACGGCCTTAAAGATAAGCTAACAGCCCCCTTGCGCTCCAGTCAAAGTCAATCCTTGTGCCGCGTCGGAAATTTAATGCCAATTCCGTCTCTCAACCCCCGTCCATCCCATTTCCACAGCCGACAACGTACCCTCCGCCTCTGTCTCTGCCTGCCTCCGTCAAACCCTTTTGCGAGGCACAAACACATAGGGCAACGCAGACACTCACTGACATGCATGCAAACACACACACCTTTCCATACCTATCAGATGGGCTTACCTTCCCAGGGGAGAAGCAGGGAGTGAGAGCACTACTCCATAACGGGTGATGACATGGCATTTAATGATACTGTCCAAAATGATCCGGTCCTCTTCCGACAGCTACGGCTGCTCTGCATGGAGGCCGTGCAGCCGTGGAGAGCCAGATAAGCTTGGCTGGGCCAGTGTGTGTGCATGTGTGTGTTTGTGTACGTGTGTGCACTGGCGTGTTCGCTGTTTCCTAACACGGCAGCAGCAATACTGTAGCTTTCATTCGTCCTGTCGCTTGATAGGATGTGACATATGCCTCCGCTGCACACTGCCGTCATTCCTGCCTTCACCTCACCTCTCCACCCCCTATCTCCTCTTTTCTCATTTCATTTGTTTTCCTCTCCTCTATCCTTATCTTTCTTTGTTCCTTCAGTGTAAAACACAGGTTTTCCACAAAATAATAGCCGAGTATATTTTTTATGTAAAGTCCTACAGTGTCAATGGGTGATTGTCAAAGGGCTTATAACAGCCAGTCTAACAAAATAATGCATTGCACGTGTGTCAGTGTGTGCGTGTGTGCGTGGGTGTGTGTGTGTGTGTTTGCTGTGGCTACAGTGGAAGAGAGAGAAGACACAACAACGTTGAGACAGAGACAGAGCGAGCCCGGGTGGAAAGAATTTGCCATATAAAAACAAACACTCCTTGACATCAGCCACTCTCCCACACACTATCTTTTGATGAAGATGTCACTTGGACATTCTTTTGCTGTGACGTGATTGTCCAGTATTGGACCTGAGCAGCCGTTTACAGCAGACATCATCTTATCTGATCCATTTGAGAGAGATCAGATTCATAAGACTGAGCGCATATGTTGCAACTCAGCAGTGTGTTTACACCAAGGGCCAATATCACACACTGCACTGACTGTGTGGAAGTGATAAAGGTTGGTGAGAGAAGGGAGCATGAGAATAAAAATGTCATTGAAGTTAATCCAAAAGTGATGGTGCTGATAGCTCATGTGAACCACGTGTCAACCACACGGTTACAGTGTGTCTTGCTCTTGGCGGATTCCCTTAAAAAATATTATAATCTATAAAACAACATACAGTCAACTTCCAGTTAAAGGCTAATTTGTATTAATTGTTTAACATCACTTCCCCATGGTGAAGCAGGAATGCACACTACATAAGCTGACGTAAAGTCTTCATTTAGTTATGCTACTGCTGACATTACCCTGATGCCAACTTCAATTGCTTGCTATAGGGCAAATCACTTTAATGCAACAACTGAGCTGCCTGGGCCCAGTTGTGGAAAACCAGAACCAACAAGTTATCTGCACTTCCCTCAATAGTTCTACAAGTCTCATCGTATTAGTTAATGGCAGACCAGCAGACTGCTACTGGTAGGGAGAAGCTTGTGATGCTTTATGCGATGCATTATTAGCACTTGGTGACATGGTACTGTAACAGGGATTACTGTTTAATGCCTGGAAAAGAAACGAAACATATCGGTATCTGAATTGGCTTGACTCGCATACCTGTGTACATTGGCATGCTGCTTTCCGGAATGTGTGTGCACAGACTATATGCACGTGTGTCACCCACTTGACTGTCTGACAGCCATAATGACACCTCGGGGTGTTGAAAGTAAAACACAACCTCCAGCTAAAGTCGGTCTGACTGTGATAATGAGTGGCTTGCTCCGAGCGCACTGACAGGTGGAGGAGAAATCCATGTAGGCAACTCCATCAGGTAATTAGATTGAACCTACAATACCAGGTAATAAGTGTTTAGGTAGAGCTAACAGCTACCTTTCTACACTTCAGCTGCATTCACCCTTTAGCTGGTTAAGTGCAGTTTTCTTGAGAAAAAATCAGCAGTGAAGAAGGGCATAAACTGTGTGTGTGTGTGTGTGTGTGTGTGTGTGTGTGTGTGTGTGTGTGTGTGTGTGTGTGTGTACGTACAATAAGCATATGGAACTGTATGTCTGTCCAAAGGAATTGGCACTACTCCATATGACATTGATCAGAAGGTCCTATGTAAATGCAAACATTGACAAGATTTGTGTTTGCTTGCCTTTATATATCTGCGTGTGTGTCTGTGTGTGTGTGTGCTTGTGTGTGTCTGTTTGTGTGCATGTTTGCATGTCAGGTGTGTGTATCTCCAGAGTGTATGAAGCCCTGAGGGCAGCCCGGGGGCTCGCCTCCAGCATCTGTTCTAACACTGACAAGAGCAAGACACACTAAGACTGTACCCTGCAGCCAAGCTGGCAACACACACACTCACACACACTCACACACACACACACACACACACACACACACACACACACTCAGAAAGTGGGAGCTAACCTTTTCGAAAATCATGCATGACGTTACAAACAATTACAGAGACAGCTTGGCATGGCATGGCGAGATACTGCAGCACTCATCTCTGTCTTACAAGCTGATGCTTTTCAAAGACTGAGGGGCAAATTTGTGAGAAAGATGACGTAATATTAAAGTGTGGAGGGATGTGGGACTTTCTTCAGTGTAGATTGTAGGGGAAGCATTCAGTGGAATCGTTTGTCCCTACCTGTACCATAAACTCCCTTAGTGCCCCTCTCTGATCCTTTGTATTCACATCTTCTTCACCCTTTCTTCCTGAGCACCATCAATATGCTAAAATATTACCAGTACCCACAATATTACCATTATTTGACCCTATCATCTTGGTAAAATTCCACATCTTTTAAACACCTTGTCCCAGTTTGTAATGCCCATGCTTTCAGGGCTTTTAGCCAGTGTGCTTTACTGGCAGGAGGAAAGTTTTCCAGCAGAGAACAACCTTTGTTTGTTGCCCAAACCAAAATTGCAAAACATAACAAAAAATATAAATGATAAAAAAAAATGGAAATAGATCCATTCATCCATCACAACCTGCTCTGGATTTTACGCTACAACATTTTAGTTAATTATTATCTCTTATCTTTCATTTCCAAACGCAGTGTTATTCCAGATGTTTTGGGGAAAAGACTCTAAAAACACACCTGATACCGATCTGCCTGACACCAAGCAGCAGAGAGACAAAGGGAGTAAAGTTAGCTCGTAAACATGGTGGAACATTTAGCAGCTTAAGAGTCTGACTTTTTCTAATGAGTTGTTGTCGACCATAGATGAACAACATGACAGCCCCTCAAAATAAAAAGCGAAATCATTTTGGTTGCTCCCTGGTGGCGCGCTGCATTATAGTTCATAAGACCTACCTCCTCCATGTTAGTGGATGGGATATGAGCCAAGCTAAAGACCAAACTAAAAGGTCAAAGCACACATCAAATCATTTTTTTCTGAAAGATGATGTAAGCCATTTAAAATAGTTCTTATCACACTGTTTTTTCAAGTGTTCATGTTTCTGCTCAGTTTGGGTTTAATGTTGTTTGATGCTTTAAAAACAGGTTTAAAAGTCATGATTGACAGCTGAGACTAACTGCAAATGACGTCAAGATTGCAAAATGGTGGCACCCGTATTCCGGATATATTAGCTTAATTTCTTTACAACAAGACGAAGTGGAGACAAGTCTTGCATCTATGGTGTAGACCAAACCTGAGCTAAAAACAGAGTGGATATGGGAAGTGCATTAGTAAGGTGGCCAGAGACATGAGTCCAATTAATTCTATGTTGGTTTGTGTGAATAGGCGGCTGGATGGAGATACAATGTCAACAACGTTTTCACAGTTTGTTCCACTGCCTCCAAGTGGCCAACAAGATTTAATCATTGCAGGTTTACATAGAGTACAGCATTTAACAATTGCAGTACATTTTTTGGCAAAGCTGCAGCGAATTCAGTCACACATCTCACTTTCTGGGCACTGCTTCCTGCCCTTCCACCTCCCTCCCCTCCCTCACCGCTGATGTTTATATCAGATGGACAAATAACTGTCGTTCTATTGTATTAGAAATGCAAGCAGCGAGCCCAAGCATCACAAATCAGCCTGCCATTCTCCTCTCCCTCCCTTTCACTCCCATTGACTCTCTGTCTCTCTCTCTCTCTCCCTTTCATATGGCCATCACTCAAGAGCCACACAGATATATTACAGCCAGAATTACTGGGTGGCTGACACAAATGAGCAGTAAGCTAATTACAGCTCTGGCCCGTGTTCTTAAATCTAAGGCAACACTTTACTACGCCCGCCACTGTTGTTAAAGTACCAGCCCTCTGTCCTGCAACAAAGATACAGTAGATATTGTTGTGTGTGTGTGTGTGTGTGTGTGTGTGTGTGTGTAGGGGTTGTGGGTTTATTGAGCTGGAAAATATCCCTTATTATGAGAAGTCAGTGTTGGCTGATGTTGTGCCGGAACATCACCTTCGGGATCCACGTAGAGGATTTCTAGAGGAGGAGACCCTGTGTGTGTGTGTGTGTGTGTGTGTGTGTGTGTGTGTGTGTGTGTGTGTGTGTGTGTGTGTGTGTGTGTGTGTGTGTGTGTGTGTGTGCGTGCATGTAAAAGCAATTAGCTTACAGACCTTTCACCTCACACCTAAATCTCAGAAATGTGTTTCACTGCATTCACAAACAAAAGGAAAATATGTATTATTTTGCAGCCTACAACTTTTTTCCATGTTACTTTGCTGATGAATATGCAAAGTCTAGTAATTCCCAGATCTCATGGTGCAACACTAAAATCATGTTACAACACAAAGCAAGACGATTAATAATTCATCTGACTTCAATTAAACCTGCTGTAAGACACAATCTTTCTGCTTGCTCGAATTACAGCGCTGTCAGAGTTGTCATTGTTCCAGCCAAATACAGATCAGTCACCGATTTCAGAAACACATCTCAGTCGTGTCATTAATAATTTTTAAATTAAAAATAGAGGAGGTAAAACACAGACACGGAAAAAACAACAACAACAACAACAACAAAAACACACAAAGGAGCCCCTCATGATAGTGCAATATCAGTATCAATGAACTTACTCTAACTTAACCTGTGTGCTTTAGTTGTCTTAGCTAAAATTCTATTTATTTGCCATAATCATAATCCTTCCCTAACGTTACAAAAGCAAACACTGTTTGTTGGATGATCTTTGACATTCCCTTGACTGAGGTTGAACCAATATTCAACATAACCTGACCACCATCTTCAACATGTTCCAGCACAGATAAAATACACTGTTATAATCATCAACATTAAGTAAGTGCTTAAGTACATGGTACCTTTTATTAAAACACCAACATTTGGAACAGTAAAGAGAAGAACACAAAAGAACATGTTGGACTTGACTTCATATCAAACTACGTAAACAAAAATAACCAAAGAATAGGGAAGAGGTGAGGGTGTGTGCGTGTGTGTCTCCCAACATCCAGAGTTCAATCCGTATATCTACAAAGTCCATTTCAGTCTCCCCCACAAGCCCAACACAGTTCAGTTCAATCCAGTTCAAACAACGAAGAACACATGCCAAGTGTGAGGACAACAAGATGAACAGCTCTCCAGATATGCCAGTCACATACAGGCAGATAGGCCAAGTCCAGGAGGACCACAACTACACATGGAAAGGCTGACACCTTCTAAAGGCACAATCATATCAAATTCCAACAAAACTGGACTAAACCCCTGTCATTAAATGGAGAAAAAGTATATAAAATAGTAATGATTTTACTTGATACTTAACAATTTCAGTCTTGTGTTGCGTTTCTTGCCATCAGACCAGTGCCACTTTTGGCCCTGGAATCAACATCCCTGTCTGACCAATGTGTTCTGGCTGATCATACCACAGTTTAAAGGTTAGTGGGAAAAACTTTGGTGTTGGGCTTCAACAAAGAAAGAAATCTCTGCAGGTCATGGTAATTTTAAATGTTCTGTTAAGTTCCACTTGCACTGAACTATTGCATTTACTTTTATGGTAGAAGAAAAACTCATCATAATCAGCTGTATAAGATCAGTGAATAAGCCAGTGATTTACTTTTCAAATTTTTTTGTTAGAATCTTTACAGAGGCCTAAAAACCCCTGAAATTAACCATAAATAGAGCAAACATTTGAGAAAAGTCCAATGAGAACATAATCGTGTGTAGCAGAATATATCTTTATTTTATTCTTTACACGCTTTAAATCATTTTGTGGCCACTGAGATTTATGTTCCAATGCTAGTAAGAGCCGTCATTAGCATGGCAAGTGTAACGAGTAATAACCTCTCATGGCACAATAAATTATACATGTGTTTGCTTTCCCTTCCAAGCTACGGGGTTTGTTTAACACCTTTTTTATCAGCATGTGACAAACCCCCTAAAACAGCATTTAGATGATTTGGATATGAACAATAGATCAACAAAATTATTTTTAGGTGCACAAGCTCGTCAGTGAGAAGGAATAGCCTGTAAAACTACACAGAGTTTAGAAAACTACTCCTTGGGTCTTGAATAAAACGACACTGGAGGTTTGACGGGTTAGAATTGTGGAATAAATTCCCACCACAGAACACTGAAATGACCTCTCTGGTAATATGCATATCTAATAATAGTATTAATAATAATGTAGCCCAGATACCATATACAGATTTGTCCCCCCTTCCTCTCTCACTGTTTCTTCATTTCCTCCCTGTCAGCGCCTGCTAGTTCAGCGGAGGTTGGTTTCTCTGCCCCTTTTCTTAATTGGCGTTAAAGATGCCCAAGGCCTCGGCAACACACACACATCCAAACACAGGCACACACACTGTGACTCTTCCCTGCTTCACAGTGGCAGAGGAGAGTGGCTGACGTGAGGGAAAATTAGTGTTGGGTGTAGAGAAAAGGAAAAAATCCTCTGAAGCAGTCCTTTGTGGGATGAAAACTGCAATGATAGGGAATATTCTGCTCTTAATTACTGGCTGTTTACTCTGCTCTACCCCCAGCCTCTACCCGGCCCTAGGCAGCCACCTCCTCCCACCTCTCACCTCACTGTCTTCCAACCTGTGACTCACTCAAGGAGGATAAAACCGAAAAGAGGGTAGAAAAGAAAAAAGCTATGAAGGTTGCAAATTTCCCCATAACAGAAAAGTTAGGGAGGGCGAGTGGGTGCTGGAGCGCGAAGCAGCACAAAGCAGAGGGCATGAAGATCTACCTGGTTTTCTTTCTGATGAGTCTATTAACAAAACAGTGACTCAATTCTTTAGAATGAACACCGTGCAGAATAATTGCCTTGTTTGTGATTGGCAATTTGTGCAAGCCACCATCACCTCCATCCCGCCGTCCGCTCTCACACGCACATAAACACACACAGTCTTGCACACACACATAAGTCTTGTGGCTCTGTATTGCCGGTCTCTGGAGAGAGGCTCATCTCGGAAGCCACATCAGAGTTCACAGGTTCACTATTGACCCAGCTGAGAGTCACACACACACACACACACACACACACATATATATATTCCTGTTCAGCGCAGGTTGAAATTTTAAAATAGTTTGTTTTGTCTGTTTTTTTCAATTTTGTATTTCTTGTGTTCAGACTCACAGCAACTCAGAGAGAGCCCGGCTGCCCATATTGTTCTGATAGTCTGTATCAGGGGGATTCAATTAAGAAATTCAAAGTGGTCCAGATAGAGAAAATTGCTTCCAGCAAAGGTCCAGATCATCGTCTAACCAGCATTATTGTTCAGTGCAATATGCATTGAAATATTAGATGTATCGTGTCTGTGTGTAGTCAACAAATAACTGTCAAATCAAAGAAAGAATAATGTATGTATTTATTGTAAGCTTTCACAGTGAACTGAAGGGATTATAAATAAGGACTCAAAAAATGCTCCTTTCCCATGTGAAATAAAATATAAAATACATAAGAGAAAGCTTTTTTTTATGTGCATCTAAAAATGGCTTAATTTTAGAAATAAATTCAATGAAAAGTGTAAATTAAGTTTAACCCTACTACACACAATATAATTCAGTAATTTTATTGAATTAAGTCCTCAGGTCCCTGTATTCCTCAAACTGAATTCTCTCAGGGAAAAGGCAAAAATCACATTTTCTATTGTTATGCTGCCGACGGTCTGGAGATCTGAGGTACGTTTGGGCACCCAGTGATCAGTCGGACATTTTTGCGACAGAATTAGAGCATGACTTTTTCTTTAAATGTGTCAGTGACTTTTCAGATTTGTTTATTTTGTCTCTGACAATTTTGTGATTGGTTCGCAGCATTCACTGAGCAGTCAGCTTTATGTAAAACCGAACATCATGGATGTAAATGTGAAACATTAGTATAATATAATGGCTACAACTGAAGATATCAATCAATGTATTGTTCTACATTGTTTACACACAATGTTGTTGTCATTTGTAGCTTAACCTCTGTTAGGGCAGCTCTCTAAATACACAAGGTATTTACTGTATGTAGAGACGGGGGGGTCAGGTTTAAAATAACTGTTGCATTTGTCATGGCCATATTTTTATATATTAGTCCTGCAGCAGATGGTGTGACACCCGCTGAGCCCTCTGAACATCATGGAGTCAGTCTGAGATCACATGACACTGAGACCTATATCCACTAAAGTATCCCTAAGACCTGGTGCTGTTTTAAAGGCAGAGGGTGGTCACATCAAATATTTACATGATTTTGATTTGTTCCTGTTCATTGCTGTTCACTGATATTAAAACATATTCATAGTATTATTTTTACAGGCACACAAAGGCATCTGAAAGTGTGAACCATAGAATATACTGAAATATGAGGACAACCTTAAAGAGATTCTGGACATTACATTTAGTAAAATGTTCATTGTGTTACATGGCATGACAGGAACACACACACGCACGCACACCTGGGATTCTTTGTTTACGTCTTAATGTTTGTTCCACATGTGGCTCACTTTAGTTATGCAGTTGAGCAGTTGGACCTGATTAGACTTCCACTTCCTACTCAGCAGGAAACAGTAAATGATTTTCACATGCAACACATGATTAATGGCGACAGGCGGCATTGTTTCTGCTGCCCAGCTCACACGTCCATGTTGCATGCTGGGAAGCTGTGGAATGTGGCCCGTCCCCCGAGGAGCCTTCGTTGGTAGGGAGTCGCACCACTGTTGGGATGTTTTCCATTTAAGAAAAGTGACACTCCACAGGTGAACAGGAAGAAGTCAGAATAAACTGCCTTTCATATTCAGGTTAAGTGGGATTGTTCGTGTTTTACAAACATGATTTATTCATTCGTGTTAAATGTTCCTTATTCTTCAGGTTATCAGGAGACTAAAGTAGCAATCATGGTCATTTAGTGGGTTTTTCTCCTGAAGCTCAGTTCCTCCTGAGTTTTGGATGGCGGGTGGGGGGTGGGGGTGGGGGTGGGGTTAGAAATATTTCCCTGTCCCCTGGTGCGCGCGATGCTGTATTAAAGCCATATTTCGCATCACACTTGGCAGATATATGGGGTGTCTTAAACAATATGAACTATGTGTTAAGAAATAAATTGCTTACACCACGAGAATTCTTACAGGAACACTTCAATCCAGACCCCCAAGACCATCCAGATCATTATTTCTTGCACATTTTCCCCAGTGCAAGCAGACATGGGTACTGATTGTAATAAAACACACTGTGTGGAGGTGGTGTGTGGGAGGGGGGGTTGTGGGAAGGCTACCGTGACAGTGACAGGCCTGTGTGCCATTCATCTTATTCATGTACACTCGGCATCCTGAGCAGCGATTGTATTCAACACCGGTTTTGAGTCGACGATATTTGAAAATTGTTAATTTTAGGATGCGGCACTACTACTGTGCGTGACATCTGTCTTTCAGTGTGTTTGTGAGAGTGCATTGTTGTGTGTGTGTGTGTGTGTGTTCACTCCTGAACACCACCATCCGTCATGAGTTTAGTCACGGGTAACTGAGACGGTACACTGAGGCCCATATTGGGCTTTGTGTGTGTGTGTGTGTGTGTGTGTGTGTGTGTGTATGTGTTTGTCTGTAAGGCCAGGCTTGCTGGAGGAGAGCAGTATGCTTTCTTAGTGTTAACATGACTGATGAATAAATCTACTCAACGAGCTATGGAGAGCAGCAGAAGCTGGAGGACACACACTGTACACAGTTACTTTTAATACGTCCTTTCACTGGGCCCTGATTGTTCCAGCCTTTCACTGACTATAAATTAAACTTCTGTATAAGTAAAGTTTAAATGTATCATCACTAGCACAGTGCACGTTCTAAACCCCCCTGTTTAGTATGGGCTATTATCGTGGCCTGTGTTGATGCTCTGAGCTACTTCAGAATGTTTCTTTTCATTTGTTCTACAGTTCTACAATATACTGTCACTTTTTATTGTTCGTGAGCTGGGTGTTGTGTGCAGATCTTTTCATAAGCAGTCTATGGTGCAGAGTGAAGTTAGTAAACTTTGTGTTGATCCTATCTGGTTTATCTGCAATGAAGATGTTATAGTCAATGTTTTTCATAAACTGAATTTGCATAGTACTGTTCACGTGTGTGACTGATATATAAGTTTGAGTGATTAACATAACTTCTGTTGTTTTTTCAGCACCTGAGACACCCGTGCATGTCTGTCTGATATGGTGAAATAAAATTATTGTAATTAATAAAATTATCAAAACAATCTGGTGGCAATGTTAACCCGTGGTTTGATCCAGTTATTGACAGCTGCTGTAGTTTATCCGAGGGCGTAAGAGAGGTTAAACTCAGTCCACAGGCTGAAGGCACACTGCCCCGCCCCCACTGATGCTGCACAGCACTGCTCCCCTGTTTATTGAAATTGAATTAATATTGAAAGTATCATGTTTACAAACCGCAACTGATTTGACACTGGGTGGGCCATTACGAATAAGTGTGAAGCCGAAAAGATGAATTGTTTGCGAGTACCACATAAAGACAGAAAGACCGACAAACATTTATGGAATTGGTAGGTGGATAACCAATATGGGCCGGTCAGTGTGGGCAACATCTTTCACTGGACTCCATCTCTTCAGCTTTCTATTGGAGAAGGCCCATCACCCCCTGGCCACAACAGTATATTTGAAAAAAACATTCTGCACTTTTGTTGAGTTTCTCTTGTCTAATTTTACCACAGCGGTCAGTGGGGAAATCAGACAAGGGAGATTTGGAAAGTGCACCATCTGCATTTTTACATTTAACAGCCCAAGGATGATGATTTATATAGTGTGTGAAAGCTCAGGTATAACACTCAAACCCTCCTAAAGTGAGCCACATGCTACCTGTATGATCCGCAGCTATTCTAAATTTACCCTGAGATGTTTGGTGGAAATAGAGTCAGCTCCGTGGGAAAGGAAAGCAAAACACAGGATGATGCATGACTAGAGAATAAGTTCAAAGCAGGATATGAAAATAAAATATTGAGCCTGTTACACATCTTTCTTTCCACAGTTTAAATTCTTGTCTTTACTTGTCTTAAGGACTCCGCATGCAGTACAACTGTCCTCAAATGTGTAACTAATGTGCAAAACCTTATTTTACATTAATGTGGAGTTCATTTCAATATCATTGATAGCCCAGTCATTACTAAAATATATAATACATATTACATAGGCTCAGAGTGCTCTTACTCTTCTCCGTTAACACTGGGCCGAGGGGAAATACTTTGGCAACTGTACTATACTATACTACAGACTGTATGGACCCTCATGACAGAAATCCAATTCTGACTATTTATCTTTCTGACGTCACAGAGAGCTTGAACATATTCAAATATGAGTATTAATTATAAAAGTGACAACTAGACCTTCTATGTTGAAGAAAGGAAGGGTAGAAAACACAGAACAGGTGCTTTTCATAACTGGTGTATTTCAGGCCTGGATGAAGAACATAGCCAACAACACGTACACACACATGTGCAATTCAGGTTTTGAATAATAAGTTCTTGGTGGAAGCTATTGTCTGTTAGAAACACCTGTTGTTTGCCCGCAGTGGAACACATGCACACATACACACTAACCTGTGTCATGTTACCATGCAGAGCACCAGGAAACAGCAAAACAACAGCACCGGAATGAAGCAAACACCTACACTTCAAACATCAAAACATCGATCTGGTGCCCCACCTGCCCCCTCCTCCTCGGCGTGGGGCTCCAGTGGAACAGTGTGTCTCAGGGCTGTGCTTCCTGCTGACACTCCTCCTCTCCGACATTAGCATCGGCCTCTCCACACTCTTTGCTAAAGCTAACAGCGCAACTTTGGGAAGAAAACAAAACACTTTTGGGGTTTTTATGACAACTGAAGGTTGTCTTCCATGTTTGGAAGGGGAGGGTGAGGTGAGGGGTATTCAGCTGCAACATGCAACTTCACCACTAGATGTCACTTAATTCTACACACTGAGCCTTTAACTTAAGATTAGTGATTAGAACCTGTCAAAGGCAGAGCTACTGACCAATCAGATCACTGGAAAAAGAGTTTACAGCAAACGTTTGCAATTAGTCAATAAAAACAGGGAGAGATTGAAATGTACTGGGTGTGTTAGCGGCGGGGATCGACTTAACCAAGCAGACATTGTTTTAAACTTCACTTATTCTTCCCTTTAAGGAGAATGTGCACCACGCAATAGTGTAGTGTCACTTTGGTGAGGGCTGACTGCGCGAGTCTCAGAGAGAGTCAACATGATTTAAAAAAAAATCTACTCTAGCAGCAACCTAATCAAGGAGTCTGACCATCCTGAGATCTGTAACTCACGGTGTTTGAATTTAAACCATGAAAGTAAAAAAATCCAATTTGTACGTTTTTCTGGTCATGTTTGACTGGTGTGAACAAATATGCACTTTTTATAAAAGGAAAAATAAATCTGGACAGGAGATTTATTATAAAAAAAAAAGATTCTGCACAAATCATTCATCTCACACTATGACAGAAAGATAGTGGTCAAAACAGAGAGCTGACTGAGTTCACTTCTCGTCTAAACCACAAAATTATTGATAAAACCTCTTTTCTCTTTGGCTGTGTGAACATCTAAATGTGTCAAACCTCATCTTGAATTTTGTTGGAGCAATCTATTTATCTCATAAGCCAGGATTCCACTTTTTGTTCTGCAAAGATGATGAGGCTCGTAAAAGATGATAAAGGGGAAGGTGCTTCCTTTACAGCGTTCCATTCTTCACTGCCAAAATTAAACAAGCTTCAGATCACCATTTCTGTTCTTATGCACTGAAAGAAAATACTGTTAACAACCCTGCTGAACTCATCACATCTCAGTTCCCCCCCAGAGATATAACACACGCTTGTCTAATATCTATGACTCCAGCCGCCCACTCCCACTTCCCAAACAGCACTGACTGATGTCGAACATCATCCAGCACCCCCAGCACATGTCCCAAAGATTTTTCCACCCTGCCACTGAGTCCAAATCCCCGAGCAGCACTGTTGTGTTTGCTGTCAAGCACCAACAACGGCTCTTGTTTTCAGCTATTTGTTTCCATCTTTGCCGTCAAAGCCGGAGTGATGCTTTGTGGTTACTAACCAGGATTGGATATTGTTTGGATGAAGGATACAGAAGATGCCGCCTGGGGCTGCAGTTGGTCTTGACCATGAACCATAAAGGAAGATGCTGAATAAAAAAACGGAAAAACATCTTTAGGTTATGTCTTCTTTTTTTTTTATTCAAATGTACAATCAAAGTGAATCTGTTGGTTTCTGCAGGTTTGTTGACGTTGATAATCTATAAAAATATTTTCCCATTTTCAAGCTACTTCTTGTTGGAGTTCATGAGTCAATTAGCTGCTATTTTCCTGTCTATTCAATCTGTCATGTAGCCTGGGCATTAATCAAATTTATTGTAAATTAATTGTGAAACCTTGTATTTTGTGAAAAAAAGTTAAAAGACAAATTAAACAACAGACACGGAGGGAGGAGGAGGCAGCAGCAGAGAGATGTGACACAGGCTTCAGAGACCCGCAGCTCCGTTCTTTTCAAACCCTGCCAAACTTTAAAGAGGCACCCCTTTTTGTCAGCTCATAAATCGCCTGCATTTTCACTCCATCTAAGAGAGCACACACACACACACACACACACACACACACACACACACACACGACTATGTAGGCCTAGTGTACTGGGATGTGCGCGCACCTCTGCGGGCTGCAGAAATCTTGGCAGATTCCCCTCTGACAGACAGGCAGGGAGATCAGAGCAAAGTGAATGATGGAGAGGGAGGCAGACGGAAGAGGGACGGAGGGGCGAGGGATAACAATCGGATGAATGACAGAATACAGGTGTTTGGGTTTGCCAGCCAGACAACCTCTCAGCTGCCTCCACTCCCTCCCGGGCAGTCGATGATATCAGACTTCTCCACCATTATTGGCCACCAGTCTCAGGAAGCCAGACGGAACGCTTCGGCTTGGAGCGGAGGAATGGTAAACTGAAGGGGAGGAGGAGGAGGAGGAGGAGGAGGAGGCCAGGGGGGAGAAAGAGGTGTTTGACAAAGAGCAAGAGAGTGAGTGCTCCTCTTCAGCAACATCCCTCCCTCTCCTGCTAACATTTGGCTGAACTTTCAGATGGGATCCTCCCTCATGACTGTAAGGTCAGATATAGAGAGAAAGAAAGAGAGGGAAAGAGAGGGAAAGACTGGAATGAGAAAGTAAAGGAGGTGGCCAAGAGAGATAACATTCAAACAAGGGAGCTAAGAAAGGACAGTGGTATGCAGACTGGTGGTAAAGGCATCCAGGTTTTTTTTTAATTCAAAGATGCATCTAAAGGTGCAGATAAAAACTGCAGAACAAAGTTTTAGATGCGCTTTTGCCAAGAAAAAAATGTTAAGTTGGAAAAGAAACACAACACTGCAAAGGACCTAGGAATGAATATTCACTGAAACATATGGAGACGAGACTAAGAGATTCCTACCGTCTCTCTCTGTGTATGTCGTGACAGAGCCACTAAGTGTCTTCCCTCTCTAAACTTGTTGTCTTGCTGAGCTGCAGTGGGAGGTACGTCTTGGTTTTCTCTATACAACCAAGTTGTAGAAGTTCTTATGTCAGAAAAGTTGAAGAAAGAAAGTCCAAATATGTGTGTCATTATTTATTATACTTCAACAAGGCCTACGAAGACACCCCCAAAGACATCAAATTATTTGATAGAGATCAGAGAGGCTGTCGGTCTCAACCAGGAAGAGGCTGGCAGCAAGTGAGGCCATTTGGAGTTTGCCTGTGACACGGTCGGACAACAAGTTGTGCACTCTACATACTGTATCTTCTGGACACTGTGTACTGGAGAATAGTCAGGAGGGTCTCTGCTGATGCTTTCCTGTTGTTGAGGCATATGAAGTCATCACCTTGTACTTTAAGCCATTATGTAGATAAGAAGGAAGCTGTTTAACCACACAAAGATAGGCAGCCATAACATAGCATAGCAGCATGAGCATTTAGCTTGAAGAAATCAATTTGGATAAAACATTGACCCCAGTAAAGATTAGAGACATAAACAGGAGGGAAGTAGGATACACATAATCCCCTTTTCATTTCATTTTTCTTTGCCTCTGTATTTTCTTTCTCTCCACTGAATACCAATTCTTTTCTGCAGCACGGCGAGGCTCACAATGGATAATCTGTATGGTAATAGAACTGCTTGAGCCCAACTTAACACATAAATGTGTCAGAAACTCGGGCGGAATACAAAAAAAGAGAGAGAGGAGAACATGAAACTGAATCCCCCGGTCTCAAAAACCCTGCCATGATATTCAGAGGTATTAATTTCTAATTCCACATTTTCCATGTTCAGATGTTAAGGAAAGAGGACTAATAGCTGAAATTATATTTGGTAATAATTCATGCGGAGTGGACTCCCTTTGAGCACTGGAGGGACCCGGCTCTAATTCATCAGAAGGAATCAGAAAACAGCTCTGTGATATCCGTGTTTTAAAACATCTGCCACTTGCTCGACGTTTCATCAGGGAATATGTTTCAGAAAATATGACTAGAAAATCAATCAGGCCTCGGCAGACGAATGAGTGTCAGCACAGCCTGCGGTACTGATAATGGCGGAACGTCCATCTCTCATGCATCGGCGCAGACAGTTGTTTGTAGATCATGTGATAGATCAATTATAAAATGCTCGACTCGTCACCTCCGTGTCACGTTTACCGAGACAAATGGCAAAAACAAACAGTGACAGCATCCAGTTGACTCGTGGTGGTTGTCAAAAATACTGTGTGTGTGTCTCTGCAGCATAAGTTTGAGGCAGTGAAGCATAAACAAAGTCATCCATCCATCCATTATCTATTCCATCTATCCTTTCAGGGTCACGCCAATCACAGTTGACATAGGGCAAGAGGCGGGGTATAACCTGGACAGGTCGCCAGCCCATCAGAGGGCCAACATACAGAGAGGAACAACCATTCACACTCACATTCACACTGAAAAAGACCATAAACTTCCTGAAGGGACAGGATGTACTTCAGGTAGTCAAAAGGTGACTGGGCCAGAGGTCTCCTAGCTGGTGTGTACATTCAAACACATGAATCCAAGGGTCCTTTAACCATTTATAGAGTTCACAATATGTACAAAATAAAAAAAATAAATATAAAGTCACTTGCATAAATTATGCATCCAATGAGTTAGCAAAGAATCTGAAGTCTTCGTCAGGAAAACAACATTTATATGTATATATACATATATAAAACATTAGCGGCTATTAGGAAATAGTGAAAATGTAAAACATAGAGTGAGTGTGGGTGCATAGTAGTTTGACATAATAAAGGATAGAAAGCACATTCTCAAACGATTGGCACAATAAACTCAAACAAACTTACTAGTGCATGTCTGCATGGTCTCAGACAAAGGAATTGCCTGAATACTCCCTCTTTGAATAACCTCCCAATCAAAACTCTGCCCTTACATAGACAGGTAAATCCCTCCTTTAACCTCACAGTGCCGCGCATAAAAGTGACGCTATCGTTCACATCAACAATCAGGTCGACAGACCTGGATCAAAGATGCCTCACAATGAAGTGGTGAAGGCTTTGACCAATGTGGAGACACCTCCCATGATCGTGGTGTGAGTTGTTGGATACCCCTCTGGCCTTGGTTCCCTCAAGACCATCTTCGACGAGTGCAAGCGTTGTTTCTAGAAGAGCCGGAGCAGGGTCAAGAAGAAGGCTTTCAACAAAATGTGCTCCAACAAATAAAATATGTGCCGTTCATGTAAAGATCACAGAGGTGGTCTCATCCTTTAAAACAGTTGATTCTTTCCACCAACATCTTATTAAATGTAAGAGATGTGAGCAGATCAGCTAATTCTACACTCTGAAGTGAAAGAGCGGTATCCTCTTTGAGGTATTCAGCCTTTTCCACTTCTTTGTTAGTTGTTCAGTTTATAGCACAAACACCTCCCTGAGCCGATCTGTTCCTAAATTGTTTGTTTTCTATCAGAGGCTTTAAGACTGTACAATACCGATGGTATGTCTCTCATTTCATACAGCAGCATTACAGCCTAATGTGATGCGTATGGCTGAGCTGGACAGTAACAGTGAAAGGTGTAATGAAAGCCAGGTTAAGAGTATGAGAGCAAGCCCTCAGTGTGACCGCAGCACACAGACACATGACAATATGTATTGTTATTTTTACAGCAAAGTCCATTGGGCCAGTAATAGTAATAGTAAGTCAAGACAATTATATAGCTACAGGGGGAAATGCAACACAATTCCATGTTGCATCTATAGGGTAGAGCACTTTATGGGATCATAATATCAACAATGTTATCATCAAAGCGGAAGATTTAAATAACAGGAAATTCAAGAAAACGTGTGGAGGTGGGTGGATTAGAACGTTTCACCATCATCCCCGGATCACTAATCCAAACCTGCTGTGAAACAAAAGACGACTGGAAAAAGAAATACAGTAAAGATTGTGAACAAGATACTGCACAGAGCTAAATTTAACAAAAAGAAAAGGAGAGAGAAAACAGAGTATATCCTGAGTTGGCAGAAATTAATAATGCACTTTGATAATTATGGCCAATTGCAATTAAAGGAAAATAATGAGGGGGGAATATAGGGACTTTGTTTGGGGTGTAGTCTACATTTAGAAGTGCTGCGTGTGTAAAGCTCCTCGCCGAGCTTTGAGGTTTGTAGGGCCTCTAATAAAGGAAGGGAGAAAAATAAAAGAAAGAGGTAACAAAGATGGGAGCGAACCCCCCCCCACCCGCCCACAAAGGCCGCTTTGTTAATTAGCCCGTGCCACATCAGCATTTTGTAATAAAGCCTCTCGGATGTGCCTCATCACATGAGATCACGTGTGTCTGTGGAGGGGGGACACAGAAAGTCCCCGTGTCCTCGTTTGAATTACGCCCTGATATGTGGACGTGCATCTACTGGCAATGTTACATGTGCCTTTTTATGACGGCTCAGGTCTACAGATGCACGTATGACTGGACACTTATTTGGTGGATGTGTGTGTCTGTATGTGTGTGTGTGTGTGTGTGAACGGGCCTCTCCACTTGTGTATACAGGCAGTAGCTGTGTCTCACTTCTTAAGCGGCCCGCTAATCACACAAATTATTGCTTCCAATTAGCGTTGCGGTGGTAATTAATTCCCCCACTATCACATCGTTTAGCACGCGTTCACACCATGGCACCTGTTTCCCCCCCAATCCCATCACCCCTGTTTGTTTATTCCGTAGACATTATTTGCATTAAAAGGTTTAATGAACAGTGTAAACCGTACGCCACCGGTGTAGGGATGTTGTGAAGGCACCAAGGGTCATGGACAATGAAACGACGACGCGGTGCTGAGGAGGACTCCCACCGAGAGCGTTCCTTACACCAACACTGAATGCATCTTCCCCTTCCTCCCCCATCTCTCTAATATGGATTAATAAAGTGATAACGCTCTTTGTTAATTAATATGAGCGTGCAGCACTAATTACTTTGCTGTACGACAAGCAAGCTGTTGAACCCGTAAAAGGAATGGTGTCAGATCGGGCTGGTGATGCTACAACGCCGGGGCTGTGTTCTGACTAGTAATGGAGTACAGAGGGCAGGGAGACGGGAGACAGGAGAGAGAGAGAGAGAGAGAGGGGAGAGAAAGAGGGGTGCGAGAGTGCGGATTGTGAATAATCACAATGCAATCAAGTAGCTGTGATATTCATAAGAGCTGTTGAATATGCAGAAGATAGGCCGTGCCAGTCAACAGTCAGTGGCAGTCACACACACACACACACACACCCACACACACACACACACACACACACACACACACACACACACACACTATATAGCTGTGGAGCAGAGCAAAGATAACACATAATAGATGCATTTGCTTTACATCTGGCCAGGAAGAAATCACCAGCCTTGTGATGATGAAATGATGTTCTTTTCAGTTTGGGTGCAGAAAATAGACCAAAGTTCACTGTAAAGCAGAGGTCCTCAATATTCTGAGAGGACCCCCTACAAGAGGTCCTTAATATTTTCTCACCTAAGGACCCCCTCCAAGATAGGAGATATTCCGGGAACCCCTCATGTGTAATTTGATTTACAGCTCTACTCTACATGAGAAATGATAATGGACAAAAATATTTTCAACATGTCAACACAGAATGTAGCATGATGATTTTAAAGGATGAATCTGGAAACTTTTCACAGACCCCCCGGACAGTGTGCCACGGACCCCCATTTAAGAACAATGGCCCCAAAACATGTGTTACCACGCTACATCTCAGCTAAACTGAAAAATGGAGCGTGCAGGCTGAAGGAGGTTGTAGGATTTGCATTCGATTATTCTGATGACACATGGTCGGCCCTGAGTGCCATGAAAATGGTGCTGACAACAGTATTAATGTGTTGAGATCATACAGATCAACTGACATGTGAGTAATCAAATATGTTTTGCCATAATTTATTGAAGGGACAGTAAATATGTCAAGCGGGCCTGCAGGGACAATTTCCGGGTGCAGCTTTTTTAAAGATATATTCTATCATGTTGTCAGTAGATTCCTTTTTAATGTCTAAATACAGGCTGGAGACAGTGCCATGGCTACAACTGAAGTCAGGTCCTCAGAATTATTTTTATCATTGATTTCTTTTGAATGTAATTTTGTGTGGAGAATTTATCATAAAAAAACGTATGCGTGTTGTGTATTTTATGAGCGTTCTGTATTTTGCACTGAATGAAATGACCCGATTTTCAGTTAACAAGAGAGATTTTTTTTTTACAGTAGAATATCAGCGCTGGCAACAAAAGCCCAGAAAGCTTGTTATGTGCACAACTGAACATTTTATTGAATTGATAAATTATAAAAATCCAAACAGCTAAATAAAATAAGACTATATGCTTGATTCATTCAGAAATTTATTTAATGAAACAACTATGTGATTCGTGTCACCTTCCTGATTTCGGGATTCAATTTCTAATCACTGACCAGTCATTGTGTTTTTAAAAGTGGCTCTATTTGAAGAAAAGCTTCATGAGGGGAGAAGTTTGATGCTGTTTACTTTGGGAGCTCTCTCTCTCTCTCCCTCTCTCTCTCTCTCTCTCTCTCTCTCTGTGAGCGGCATGCTGCTAATGTAGCCTTCAGTGTTAAATGTCAGTGAATGTGAACGGGAACATGTAACTTTCCCTCGTATAACATGAACACAGAGGCTCCCTGCCCGGCGTGATTGCTGCTTTCATAACACCGGGATCTGTTTCCTTGCACACTCTTCCCCCTACTGGTGTAAATCCATAATCATTGCAGCTAACCATATGTTGTGTACTCATTAACATATTGATATCTGTTATCTATAATTCATGGGAACATGTTTTGAAATTAATATTCAAAATAAGATGCTGTGTTTTGATTCGCCGTGGTGTGTGCAGGGAGCAGATATTTCAGCTCTTCGGCGGCCACGCACACTGAGAACATTACTTTTTGTTTTTTAATACTCGACTGATAATTTTTGCTTTTTAAGGGTCTGGTATTGTGTTCGACTAACATTCACACAAAAGGCATCAACTAAAATCAGTGTTTTAGGTCTCATCCATCATCCATCCATTTTAAAGATCCTTCTAAGCAGTGAAGGATAAAACACAACTTTACTTTTACAGAGATTTCTCACTTCACAGCAGAACTCCTTTGTCTCGGTGTTTCTGTTCATGTGCTATTAGAAGGAGTCCGTCTAAAAGCAGGGGGCAATTTTCTGTCAGGTTGGGAGCTGATAAAAGAGTTTGTCCTTGCTTCATGCTTCTCCAAATTAAAAGCCCTTTGAAGTCTGTGGCAAAAAAAATACCAAAATGTTCCCATTGGTGTCAAGAGGAAATAAAGACAGCAAAGCCTTAGTGTGGAGAAGCTTACAAAGCCTTCATATCATTTATACAAAAGGATACATGGACTGGCAGTTGAGAAGTGCAATCGTGTTTTTATCAGGGTAACAATAGAAACACTCAAAAGATCACACTTTTGAATACTTTTTTTTCCTTTTGCCATCAGTCAGTGTTTCACAAATATCTGTTATATATTTCCAAATTGTCTAAGTGTAGTGGGTCAGACAAGCCGTAAGCTCCATCTCTCCTCTGCAGCGAGGAGGAGGAGGAGGAGGAGGAGGAGGAGGAGGAAGTGCGACTGCAGGAGCAGCAATGCTCCTCTAAAGTAGGTTTGATGAGAATTAACAGCACTAGAAGACGGTGATTTTTTGACAATGGCTATTAAGAATTAATCAGGCCGCTGCTCAATAATTTATCGTGCTTCCCAAAGTCCCCCATTAATTTTTGATCCTCCCTGTCCCCGTCCACTATTTGCATGAAATCAAATGAAATTTCTAAATAATGTGTTGCTTGAGTGACATCAAAGTCTTTATCAGCGGCAAAATGTCTTGATGTAAAGCACGGACGAGGCCGGCTGTTATGAATATATGTGAACTCTTGCACGCTATTAAACAGGATTAATATCAGGATGTTAGACGGTAAAGTTTTACTTTGTAAAATATAATTTTACGCATCAGTAATTAAAATATTTAGGTTATTTCTTATTTCATTGTATACACAGTTTTATATATTTAATATTTATTTGCAGCACAGACCAAACCTGCTTCGGACATTTCTTGAACAAGTAGAACTAGAGGAGGTAATCTTCCTTTTTATGCATTTACAATACATTTTTGAGGCAAACAGAAGCAACATTAGAAGAAAAATTTAATATATTCCCTCTACATCATATAAAAAAACATTTACACTTGTTGGTACCTATATTTATTTGTGTTACAGCTGTGTGGGTTCATGAACAGTCCTACCACTGCAAAATAAATGTGGTTTGCCATACTGAGCCTTAAAGAA